>NC_135880.1:104937504-105066805 GCF_964194155.1 Cetorhinus maximus | reverse complement strand
TGAGAGTGAGGGGGGGGTGAGAGTGAGGGGGTGGGGGAGGTGAGAGGGTGGGGGAGGTGAGAGGGTGTGTGGGGGCGTGGGATTCAACTTCGCTGGCAAGGCTGTTATTGCCACTTGTCAAATGTCTTTTGGAAGTTCATATAGACCACATCAACCGTATTACCCTCATCAACTCTCTTTACCTCTTCAAAAGAACTTAATCAAATTGTTTAAATACAATTTGCCTTTAACAAGTCCGCCCTGGCTTTCTTTAATTAATCTACGCTTATCCTGGTGACTATTAATTTTTTCCCGGATTATCGTTTCTAAAAGCTTTACCACTACTAAGGTTAAGCTGGCATTGCTTCCCGTTCTACTAGCACCTTGCTTTGAAGCTCTCATACTTGTTTCTAAACCCTTCCTTTGCCTCCAGCAACACTGCCTCTGTAACTTTGTCAAGCCATAAATCCTCATCTAATTCTGTTTCTCCAACTCTCGCCATTTCTGCATCCCCACTTCTTTTGCCTCACTATTGACAGTGATGCCTTCAGCTGTCTAGTCAGTATGTTCTGGAATTTTGAGACTAAACATTTCTGCTCCCTCTTTTAAGAAGCTTCTTAAAACCTGTCTTTGGTCAAGTTTCTGTAACTTGTCATGATATCATTTTTGACATGGTGTTAATTTTTGTCTGATATGTTCTTGTGATGCACCTTAGGACATTTGACCACATTAAAGACACTATATGTTTTTTCCTGTTTTTTGCACATTCTCTTAGATAATATCACCACCTTCAACACCTCTTTGTTCCTTTATCTGTGACATCTTTTGATTATCTGCTCCTATCACTGCTTGCTTGTCCCTACAACCACCACCCCCCCAACTTCTCTCTCTCTCTCTCTCTCTCTCTCTCTCTCCCTCCCCCCCCCCACCTTAAACCGGCTTATATTTCACCCCTCTCCTATTTTTACTCAGTTCTGTTGAAGGGTCATGAGGACTCGAAACGTCAACTCTTTTCTTCTCCGCCGATGCTGCCAGACCTGCTGAGTTTTTCCAGGTAATTCTGTATATGTTTTTGCCTTGTTGACCAGCCACCAGGAGCTCAGGATTGCACTACATTGGTATGAATATTAACTAAAAACTCAGCTTTCATCTGAGCTCCCATTTCTTCTTTGACAGCAGATGCTGATAATGTAGGATGGTTGTACCCAGCACCGTGGGGAAGGGGGAGGTTAAGATCTGGTGTTTGAGATAGAAATCCCACATCAGAACACAGGTGACAGCTGGTCTGCACCCATGGTTTCTTCTTTCTCTTTCCTTCCCTCACTCTGCAGGGATGAGAAATTTATGTTGTTTGGCAGATTTCTGATGTTGGCGTTTCTGAAACCCACCATTTCAAATATATGTTCCAAACTTCAGGGCTAGTATGGGGCTTAAAAAAAATTGCAACTCTGCTGTCAGTCAGTGAGAGCAGGAACTGATTGCAGAGTTGTGATGGGAGGGAGAGGGGGTCTTTTTTCCCCTAAATCTACTCCATACCTATTCCCAAAATCCCAAACATGGTTGTCCTCCCACGTCAGACTCACCTAAGACATGCTGTGGTGCTCACACTGCCATTAAAGCACAGTGATCACAGGAGATTCCTTCCCTCTTTCCCCCTCTGCTCCTCCCCCCCTTCTCTCCCTCTCTGTCCTCTCCCCTCCTCTCCGTCCTCTCCTTTCCCTTCCTCTCCTTTCCCCTGCTCCACGTCCTCCCCTCATTCTCCTCCGCTCTCCTCTCTCTGTCTCTCCTTTCTCCCCTCCCTCCCCTTCCTCTTTCCACCCCTGCTTGCCTCTTACCCCCACCCCACTCTTCCCCCTCTCTCGTGTATCACTGTTACTTTGATTGGGTTGATAATGAGGTAACTGGAAAGCCAGCATCCCCAGGTGTGTTAGCTTTAGGGTTCAAAAATGAGACTAACAGCATTCATCTCATGGTACTTTTCCAGTCAACCCATTTGAAGTGACCTAGAAGCATTTGCATTTCACCACTGATGATAAATGCTACAATTTTCCAGCCCCTCACGCTGTAGTGACTTTACTGCTTTACACTATAATGTGTATGTGATTCCTTGTTACAAAAGCATGTCTTTGACCACTCTCATCTCTGACTCTGGGGCCACTAAAGCCTGCTCCACTTTGCTGATTTACCCATGCTTCCCTACCCTCTACCATATTCTGCTTCAGCCATTCATACATCATCCTGCTCTCGTGGGTGTATATATATTTTTATTTCTCTCACAATGCCTCCCTTTGTCTTGTATTAATATTGCTTCTCTCCTCTCCCTCCCATCACAACTCTGCAGTCAGTTCCCACTCTCACTGACTGACAGAGTTGCGATTTTTTTAAAGCCCCGAAGGTTGGAACATATATTTGAAATGGTGAGTGTCAGAAACGCCAGCATCGGAGATCAGCCAAACAATGGAAATTTCTTGTTCATCCCTTGTTCTCTACCTAATCACTTTGTGGGTTTTTTTTTTCCCTAGCCCCATTTCCCTTGTTCTGTTCCTCTTAATAAGTTGCTCATCTATGATATTTTCCAGTTCTAACATAAGGTCATAGGCCTGAAACATCAACCTACCCTTAACAAAAACAGAAACAGAAATACCTGGTAAAACTCAGCAGGTCTGGCAGCATCGACGGAGAATAGTACAGTTGATGTTTCGAGTCCCCAGTAAAAATAGGAGAGGGGTGAAATATAAGCTGGTTTAAGGTGGGGGGTGGGGGGGGAGGGGGGTGAGGGAGAATGGGGGGTGGTTGTTGGGACAAGCAAGCAGTGATAGGAGGAGATAACCAAAAGATGTCACAGACAAAAGAACAAAGAGGTGTTGAAGGTTGGTGATATTATCTACAAGAATGTGCTAATTAAGAGTGGATAGCAGGACAAGCAAGGTACAGATAGCTCTAGTGGGGGTGGGGTGAAATAAGACTAAAAGGGCATAAAAGGCATAGATAAATGATGGGTGGAATACATTTAAAAATAAGGGAATAGGTGGGAAAAGAAAAATCTATATAAATTATTGGAAAAACAAAAAGGAGGGGGAAGAAACAGAAAGGGGGTGGGGATGGAGGAGGGCGTTCAAGATCTAAAATTGTTGAACTCAATATTCAGTCCGGAAGGCTGTAAAGTGCCTAGTCGGAAGATGAGGTGCTGTTCCTCCAGTTTTCGTTGAGCTTCACTGGAACAATGCAGCAAGCCAAGGACAGACATGTGGGCAAGAGAGCAGGGTGGAGTGTTAAAATGGCAAGCGACAGGGAGGTCTGGGTGATGCTTGCGGACAGACCGAAGGTGTTCTGCAAAGCGGTCACCCAGTCTGCGTTTGGTCTCTCCAATGGAGAGGAAACCGCATTGGGAGCAACGAATGCAGTAGACTAATTTGAAGTAAGTGCAAGTGAAATGCTGCTTCACTTGAAAGGAGTGTTTGGACCCTTGGACGGTGAGGAGAGAGGAAGTGAAGGGGCAGGTGTTGCATATCTTGCGTTCGCATGGGGAGGTCCCGTAGGAGGGGGTTGAGGAGTAGGGGGTGATGGATGAGTGGACCAGGGTGTCACGGAGGGAACGATCCCTACGGAATGCCGCGGGGTGGTGGGGGGGGTGGAGGGGGTGGTGGTGAAGGGAAAATGTGTTTGGTGGTGGCATTAAGCTGGAGTTGGCGGAAATGGCGGAGGATGATCCTTTGAATGCGGAGGCTGGTGGGGTGATAAGTGAGGACAAGGGGGACCCTATCATGTTTCTGGGAGGGAGGAGAAGGCGTGAGGGCGGATGTGCGGGAGATGGGCCGGACACAGTTGAGGGCCCTATCAACTACCGTGGGTGGAAAACCTCGGTTAAGGAAGAAGGAGGACATGTCAAAGGAACTGTTTTTGAAGGTAGCATCATCAGAACAGATGCGACGGAGGCGAAGGAACTGAGAGAATGGGATGGAGTCCTTACAGGAAGTGGGGTGTGAGGAGCTGTAGTCGAGGTAGCTGTGGGAGTAGGTAGGCTTGTAATGGATATTGGTGGACATTCTATCACCAGAAATTGAGACAGAGAGGTCAAGGAAGGGAAGGGAAGTGTCAGAGATGGACCATGTGAAAATGATGGAGGGGTGGAGATTGGAAGCAAAATTTATAAATTTTTCCAGGTCCCAACGAGAGCATGAAGCAGCACCGAAGTAATCATCGATGTACCGGAGAAAAAGTTGTGGGAGGGGAACAGAGTAGGACTGGAACAAGGAATGTTCCACATACCCCATAAAGAGACAGGCATAGCTGGGGCCCATGCAGGTACCCATAGCCACACCTTTTATTTGGAGGAAGTGAGAGGAGTTAAAGGAGAAATTGTTCAGTGTGAGAACAAGTTCAGCCAGACGGAGGAGAGTAGTAGTGGATGGGGATTGTTCGGGCCTCTGTTCGAGGAAGAAGCAGAGAGCCCTCAGACCATCCCGGTGGGGGATGGAGGTGTAGAGGAATTGGATGTCCATGATGAAGAGGAGGCGGTTGGGGCCAGGGAATTGGAAATTGTTGATGTGACGTAAGGTGTCAGAGGAATCACGGATGTAGGTGGGAAGGGACTGGACAAGGGGAGAGAGAAGGGAGTCAAGATAGCGAGAAATGAGTTCCATGGGGCAGGAACAGGCTGACACGATCGGTCTACCGGGACAGTCCTGTTTGTGGATTTTGGGTAGGAGATAGAAGCGGGCCGTCCGAGGTTGGGCGACTATCAGGTTGGAAGCTGTGGAAGGAAGATCTCCAGAGGAGATGAGGTCAGTGACAGTCCTGGAAACAATGGCTTGATGTTCAGTGGTGGAGTCATGGTCCAGGAAGAGGTAGGAGGAAGTGTCTGCGAGTTGACGCTCAGCCTCCGCGAGATAGAGGTCGATGCGCCAGACAACAACAGCACCACCCTTGTCAGCGGGTTTGATGACAATGTTGGGGTTGGACCTGAGAGAACGGAGTGCAGTAAGTTCAGAGAGAGACAGATTAGAATGGGTGAGAGGAGCAGAGAAATTGAGACGACTAATGTCACGCCGACAGTTCTCAATGAAAAGATCAAGAGACGGTAAGAATCCAGAGGGAGGGGTCCAGGTGGAGGGAGAATATTGGAGGTGGGTAAAGGATCCGTTGAACGGGGAGAGGACTCCTGCCCAAAGAAGTGAGCACGGAGACGAAGACGGCGGAAGAAGAGTTCAGCGTCGTGCCGAGCCCGAAATTTATTGAGATGAGGGCGTAAGGGTATGAAACTAAGTCCTTTGCTGAGCACTGAACGTTCAGCATAGGAGAGGGGAAGGTCAGGGAGTATAGTGAATACACGGCCAGGGCTGGGATTGGAAGATGGGGTGGGGACGGAGGGATAGGCAGGGGTGGAGGGTCCTAGATGGGTGTTGGTGTCGATGAGTTGTTGGAGCTTGCGTTCCTTAGCACTTGAGAGAAAGAGAAAAAGTTTCTTGTTGAGGCATCGGATGAGACGAAGAATAAAATGAAACTGGGGGCACGCGTAGCTTTGCTTGTCCCAACACTTCTCCCCACCCCCACCCCCCAGCCTTAAACCAGCTTATATTTCACCCCTCTCCTATTTTTACTTAGATCTGTTGAAGGGTCATGAGGACTCGAAACGTCAACTGTACTTCTCCGCCGATGCTGCCAGACCTGCTGAGTTTTTCCAGGTATTTTTGTTTCTGTATTTGTTTTGGATTTCCAGCATCCGCAGTTTTTTGTTTTTGTTTTTATCAACCTATCCTTTTTTGTTTCTCCAGAGATACTGGCTGAACTGAATGTTTCTGGCATTTCCTGTTGTTATTTCAGATTTCCAGCATCTGTAATATTTTGCTTCTAGATTTTTGAGCCACTAAACTTGAATACTGCAAGTAGCAGATACAATGTGCATAGAATTACTTTACATTTATAAGGATTTTATTCAAATCTGTTGCACATTTATCCATTCTTATCCAACGGTCAAGAAAATTAGTGTCTTAGTGCTTAGGTGACACTGAATAAATGTTGTGTGCCAGAGATCTGTGATATTATTAAAGTTAGTAGACCATTTAAGCATTTAAAATTGGATCATGAGAGTTGATGGCATTTTAAATACTAAACCACTGAATTGTTATACTTTAATAAAGGTGGAGAAATAAAATATCAGGTGTAATATATAAAGTTGCATTGAGTTCTGGTGTCACATAGTAAGCAGTGCTGCCATATATTGGTCAATAATGGTATTGCCAGGAACGGTCCAGACTTTTGGCATGAAGCTCATCTGTGTGCAGATATGTGGCAAGTTTAATCCCACTGCAGGAAAGTCTGCATTAAACACAAAAATCCTACTGATCTGTTATCTATTGGTCTCTATAAGAGTATTAATGAGAACTCAGCAAAGTTGCCTCATTTACAGTTATAAACAGGTATAGAATCAACTAAAACTATGAGCAAAGTGCATACAAAAATACTTAAATTTATGCACTGCCTCGCATAAGCTTAGGCAGCCCCTAAGTGTTTTACAACCAATGAAGTGCCTTTAAAGTGCAGTCACTGTTGTAATGTAGGAAATAGAGCAGTTTGTGCACAGCAAGGTTCCTGAAACAGCAATATGATGACCAGATGATCCGTTTTAGTGACGTTATTAAAGGTTAAATATTGGCCAGGAAATCAAAGATATCACCTCCGCTCTTCAAAATAATGCATTGGATATTTTATATCCACCTCAGAGGTCAGATGTCCATTTAAGGTAAATTCTCCCAACCATGCTCACCATCTCAACCTTGACATTGCACAAATGTGCTTATGTGCAGGGCCACTAGAAGACTGTGGCCAAAAAGTACAGAAGTTGTTCTAAATTATTGCAAATAAATTGTAGTCTATTGTGGATGTGTATTGGTTAAGTGAGATGGTAATTTTAAGTTTTTATTAATCCCCTTCTTGTCCCTGACATACTTCTTGTTCCCAGCCCTCAACCATTCGGTTCACGGAGCCAGAAGCAAGGGAAGTCCAAAACCATCAGTAGAACCTACCTGGCCATGAGGAGAAAAACTTTGAAAAAAATATCTTTAAAAAAATGGTTTTCCTTCATAACTAGTTACGCTCTATGGAGAAATTCTGTCATGTCAGTGAATGTAATTTACAATACAATATTAAGAACACATTAGTTGAAAGGCTTCTCAAAAGAAACAAAAATCCTTCCTGTCTGTCCTTTGTAAACAGAAAGAACATGTCCATGCATTGTACATTTCCCAACTAAATAAAAACTTAGGGGTCAGCTATTCCCTGGCTCATTCCCCATGGCAAAGCCTTGACCAATCAGACTTGACTTGCCTGATTTGAATTTTTTAAAAAAGCTTGGTAGCTAACTGTTCCCTGGTGTATTCTCCATGGCAACACCTCTACCAATCAGAATACACGTCAACCAATCAGCACCCTCTTCTCATGCAGAATAAATTGTTCCTTTTGAGATTTCTTATTCTTGTGATTCTGTCCTGATGAGTGCAAGACAGCATGTTTCTTTTTTCAGCAATACAAAAGTTTACAATCTGAAACAAGAAATTCATTGTTTGAACTAAATCAGGAATGTTCAAACTTTTTACCTACATTGACAATTTAATTGCAGTTGGAGGCGTGTAGCCCAAATAAAATTTAAATCCATGTTCCCTTTGACTGCCATATAACACAAACTACAAATATTGACAGACCATGGTATTCCTGTTAAGAATTCATCCCCCAAAAAGGTTGTAGCACTAAGAATAAACCTTTTCACACCTCCAAACCCATGAAATTCGCAGGACAAACCTGTGAGTAAGAAATATAAGCTCAAATGGAACTGGTCTAATTATCAGAATTACCTGGAAAAACTCAGCAGGTCTGGCAGCATCGGCGGAGAAGAAAAGAGTTGACGTTTCGAGTCCTCATGACCCTTCAACAGAACTAAGTAAAAATAGGAGCGGGGTGAAATATAAGCTGGTTTAAGGTGGGTGGGGGGGAGAGAAGTTGGGGGGGCGGTGGTTGTAGGGACAAGCAAGCAGTGATAGGAGGAGATAATCAAAAGATGTCACAGATAAAGGAACAAAGAGGTGTTGAAGGTGGTGATATTATCTAAGAGAATGTGCTAATTAAGAATGGATGGCAGGACACTAAAGGTACAGCTCTAGTGGGGGTGGGGTGGAAAGACTGACAGGGCATTACAGGTATAGATTTAAAAATAATGTAAATAGGTGGGAAAAGAAAAATCTATATAAATTATTGGAAAAAGCAAAAGGGAGGGGGAAGAAATGGAAAGGGGGTGGGGATGGACGAGGGAGTTCAAGACCTAAAGTTGTTGAATTCAATATTCAGTCCGGAAGGCTGTAAAGTGCCTAGTCGGAAGATGAGGTGCTCTTCCTCCAGTTTGCGTTGGGCTTCACTGGAACAATGCAGCAAGCCAAGGACAGACATGTGGGCAAGAGAGCAGGGGGGAGTGTTAAAATGGCAAGCGACAGGGAGGTTTGGGTCTTTCTTGCGGACAGACCGCAGGTGTTTTGCAAAGCGGTCGCCCAGTTTACGTTTGGTCTCTCCAATGGAGAGGAAACCGCATTGGGAGCAATGAATGCAGTAGACTAAGTTAGGGGAAATGCAAGTGAAATGCTGCTTCACTTGAAAGGAGTGTTTGGGCCCTTGGACGGTGAGAAGAGAGGAAGTGAAGGGGCAGGTGTTGCATCTTCTGCGTGGGCATGGGGAGGTGCCATTGGTGGGGGTTGAGGAGTAGGGGGTGATGGAGGAGTGGACCAGGATGTCCCGGAGGGAACGATCCCTGCGGAATGCCGCCAGGGGGGGTGAAGGGAAGATGTGTTTGGTGGTGGCATCATGCTGGAGTTGGTCGAAATGGCGGAGGATGATCCTTTGAATGCGGAGGCTGGTGGAGTGATAAGTGAGGACAAGGGGGACCCTATCATGTTTCTGGGAGGGAGGAGAAGGCGTGAGGGCGGATGTGCGGGAGATGGGCCGGACACAGTTGAGGGCCCTATCAACTACCGTGGGTGGAAAACCTCGGTTAAGGAAGAAGGAGGACATGTCAAAGGAACTGTTTTTGAAGGTAGCATCATCAGAACAGATGCGACGGAGGCGAAGGAACTGAGAGAATGGGATGGAGTCCTTACAGGAAGTGGGGTGTGAGGAGCTGTAGTCGAAGTAGCTGTGGGAGTAGGTAGGCTTGTAATGGATATTGGTGGACAGTCTATCACCAGAAATTGAGACAGAGAGGTCAAGGAAGGGAAGGGAAGTGTCAGAGATGGACCATGTGAAAATGATGGAGGGGTGGAGATTGGAAGCAAAATTTATAAATTTTTCCAGGTCCCGACGAGAGCATGGAGCAGCACCGAAGTAATCATCGATGTACCGGAGAAAGAGTTGTGGGAGGGGGCCGGAGTAGGACTGGAACAAGGAATGTTCCACATACCCCATAAAGAGACAGGCATAGCTGGGGCCCATGCAGGTACCCATAGCCACACCTTTCATTTGGAGGCAGTGAGAAGAGTTAAAGGAGAAATTGTTCAGTGTGAGAACAAGTTCAGCCAGACGGAGGAGAGTAGTGGTGGATGGGGATTGTTCGGGCCTCTGTTCAAGGAAGAAGCTAAGGGCCCTCAGACCATCCTGGTGGGGGATGGAGGTGTAGAGGGATTGGACGTTCATGGTGAAGAGGAGGCGGTTGGGGCCAGGGAACTGGAAATTGTTGATGTGACGTAAGGTGTCAGAGGAATCACGGATGTAGGTGGGAAGGGACTGGAAAAGGGGAGAGAGAGGGGAGTCAAGAGAAATGAGTTCTGTGGGGCAGGAACAGGCTGACATGATCGGTCTGCCGGGACAGTCCTGTTTGTGGATTTTGGGTAGGAGGTAGAAGCGGGCCATCCGAAGTTGGGCGACTATCAGGTTGGAAGCTGTGGGAGGAAGATCTCCAGAGGAGATGAGGTCAGTGACAGTCCTGGAAACAATGGCTTGATGTTCAGTGGTGGGGTCATGGTCCAGGGAGAGGTAGGAGGAAGTGTCTGCGAGTTGACTCTCAGCCTCCGCGGGGGAGAGGTCAGTGCGCCAGACAACAACAGCACCACCCTTGTCAGTGGGTTTGATGACAATGTTGGGATTGGACCTGAGAGAACGGAGTGCAGTAAGTTCAGAGAGAGACAGATTAGAATGGGTGAGAGGAGCAGAGAAATTGAGGCGACTAATGTCATGCCAACAGTTCTCAATGAAAAGATCAAGAGAAGGTAAGAATCCAGAGGGAGGGGTCCAGGTGGAGGGAGAATATTGGAGGTGGGTAAAAGGATCCATTGAACGGGGAGAGGACTCCTGCCTAAAGAAGTGAGCACGGAGACGAAGACAGTGGAAGAAGAGTTCAGCATCGTGCCGAGCCCGAAATTCATTGAGATGAGGGCGTAAGGGTATGAAACTAAGTCCTTTGCTGAGCACTGAACGTTCAGCATAGGAGAGGGGAAGGTCAGGGGGTATAGTGAATACACGGCCAGGGCTGGGATTGGAAGATGGGGTGGGGACGGAGGGACAGGCAGGGGTGGAGGGTCCTAGGTGGGTGTTGGTGTCGATGAGTTGTTGGAGCTTGCGTTCCTTAGCACTTGAGAGAAAGAGAAAAAGTTTCTTGTTGAGGCGTCGGATGAGATGAAGAATAAAATGAAACTGGGGGCACACGCAGCTTTGAAAAAGGGTACGGCGGTGCTGCTGGAGGGAGAGGTCGAGTGTGTTCATATGGCGGCGCATGGCACTGAGTGTGGATCTCAGAATGCGACGGGAACAGCAGTCCGAGAAACGTTTTATGTCCCGGAGATACCTGTAATCCTGGATGGGTTCGAAACAAGAGGGATGGAATTTCAGTTGAAATCCACGTGGGGTAAGTCGGAGACGGAGACAGTCACTGAGAAAGGAAATATGGCTGTGAAAGCGGGTTTTAGTAAACACCTTGTCAAACACCAGGAGAGAAATGGAAAGCAATGAAGGTGAACGAGGCAGAAGAGAGATACGGAAATCCTGTCGGAGTGCAAAGCAGTACTTCTTCAAGGTAGGCATTTCTTGAAGAGTAGTGGCAGTCAATTAAACACAGAGATAAAAACAAAAAACTACTGCGGATGCTGGAAATCCAAAACAAAAACAGAATTACCTGGAAAAACTCAGTAGGTCTGGCAAACCTTTTGCCAGACCTGCTGAGTTTTTCCAGGTAATTCTGTTTTTGTTTTGGATTTCCAGCATCCGCAGTAGTTTTTTGTTTTGGTCTAATTATCAGTTCTTTGATGTCTTAGAGGTCCCTATCCATAGTTTGGACACTTGGTTAAATTAACCTACCCCTCTGGTAATTCTGACTTTTGCAAAATTTAGGGCAGTTTCCGTTGTGGACCTCGGTTGAAATTGTTTTATTTTACAGAGAAAATTTACAACTAACAGAAGAATCTTTAGACTGCCAAAATGGCTGCTCCTTTTCTGTGAAGTGCAACAAGATGCTTTTTCATATTAAAAGTGCAAAGTAAATTCAAGTTTGTTTTAATTTATTGTAGTTAAAGTGTCTTGGGATATTTGAGAAAACCGATTGTCTTACAAATGCAAATAAGGACTATAACTAATTTTCAAACTTTGTCCAAAACCAGGTAGGTTAGCTTGTTGCTTGTTAAGACATTGATCAGACCACATCTAGGGCACTGTTTACAGTTCTAGTTACCTAATCATAGTAAAGATAGTGTTGCCCTGGGGAGTATAAAACTGAGCAACAATTTCCGTTTTCAGGAACTTAAACTACAAATAAAAGCTGTACTTGTTTTCTTTGACAAAATAAGACTTTGAGGTGATCTGTATTAAAGAGTATAAATTGACCTGAACATTTTTTTCACAATGGTGAAGGGTTCAAATATTTGGTTAAAAATTAGGAAATTGAAAGGGAGATGCGGTAGGCTTTTTTTTCTGTTACAATTTTAGGAATTGTTGAATAAATTAAAATGGAAGCCCATGAAAATAGACTGCATAATTGGGTTCAAAACAATTAAATGAGATTGATCTGTAACTAAAACAAAAAGATTTATTAGACTAAATGAACTTTCCTACTCTTAAATAGTTCCTAATCTCATACTTGTGTCTTTTTTTACTATTTCTATTGATGTGTTTAAACATTTTTATTTGTTTGTGATGAATGATTGTTATCAGCAGGGGAACTGCCTTTTTACTGACTTAAGCCCAAGGGTGCAAGGGATGAGTTTCAATTGACCTGTCTTTAACCTGGCAGGTTTCAGTGAACATGTCATTGCTATTGTATACTTATTTCAGTCCATCACATTATGTTACTAAACAACTTACATAGGGTATACAGCACAGAAACAGGCCATTCGGCCCAACCAATCTATGTCAGCATTTATGCTCTACTTGAGCTTCCTCCCATCTTTCCATATCCAAATCTATCATCATAACCCTCATTCCCTTGTCTCTCATATTCTTGTCTATCTTCTCCTTAAATGCATCTATATTATTCATTTCAACCACTCCTGGTGGCAATGAGTTTCACATTCCCACCACTTTTTGGGTAAAGAAATTTCTTCTGAACTCTCTCTTAGATTTCTTGGTCACTATTTTATATTGATGGCCTCTAGTTATGCTCATCCTCACAGAAAGAAATATTCTGTATCCACTCTATCAAAACCGTTCATAATAGGTCACCTCTCAGCTTTCTTTTTTCAAGAGAAAAGAAAGTCAATCGGTTCATCTTTTCCTTATATGTAGATGCACATATTTCTGGTAACATTTTTGTATTTCTTCTCTGAATCCTCTCCAATGCTTCTAAGTCCGTCTTATAATGTAGCAACCAGAATTGCATGCTCAAATCAAGATTCAATACAAGCTTAGCATAACTTCACTAGAGAAGCAGTGGCAGGCATTTAAGGGGATATTTCAGAATATTCAGAGTAAGTATATTCCTACTATAAAGAAGAATTCTAAGGGGAGGACCCACCATCTGTGGTTAACTATAGAAGTTAAGGAAAGCATCAAACTTAAGGAAAAAGCATATAACTGTGCAAAGGTGAGTGGCAGGACACATAATTGGTCAGAATGTAAAGAACAGCAGAGAATGACTAAAAGGTTAACCAGGAGAAATAATTTAGAGTATGAGTGGAAGCTAACTAGAAATGTAAAAACTAATAGCAAGACACTCTACAGGTATTTAAACAAGAAAAAGAGTAAGTAGATTGTTGAGTGTCAGTCCTCTAGAGAGTGACAGCAGGGGAGTTAATAGTAGATAATAAGGACAAGGCAGAAGAAATAAATAGTTTGCTTCTGTGTTCACTGTAGCGGATACAAAAAAGATTCCAGTAAGAGCTGTAAATCAGGAGGTGAAAGGGAGAGAGCAACTTGGTGAAATTACGATCACTAGGGAAATTGTACTGAGCAAACTGAAGGAGCTGCGGACTAACAAGTCTCTTGGTCCTGATGGTCTAGATCCTAGGGTCTTAAAAAAAGTGACTAATGAGGTAGTAGATGCGCTGGTGTTAATTTTCCAAAATTCACTAGATTCTGGAAAGGTTCCATCAGATTGGAAAGTAGCAAATATAACCGCTCTATTCAAGAAGGGAGGGAGGCAGAAAACAGGGAACTATAGGCCAGTTAGCTTGACATCTGTCGTGGGGAAGTTGTTAGAATCAATCATTAAGGAGGTTATATCTGGGCACTCAGAAAAGCTCAAGGTAATTGGGAAGAGTCAGCATGGTTTTGTGAAAGGGAAATCACGTTTAACCAATTTATTGGAGTTTTTTTGAAGGAGTGACATGTGCTGTGGATAAAGGGGAGCCTGTAGACATAATGTACTTGAATTTCCAGAAGGCATTTGATAAGGTGCCACATCAAAGATTATTACAGAAAATAAAAGCTCATGGTGTAGGGGGTAAGATATTAGCATTGATAGAAAATTGGCTGGCAGATAACGGTGTATCATAAAGGGGTCTTTTTCGCATTGGCAGGACATGATGAGTGGAATCCCACAGGAGTCTGCGCTTGGTCCTCAACCGTTTACAATTTACACCAATGACTTAGATGAGGTGAGCAATGGGATGGTAGCCAAATTTTCAGATAACACAAAGATAGGTAGGAAAGTATGTTGTGAAGGAGGTTGCAGATGGATATAGATAGGTTGATTGAGTAGGCAAAGACGTGGTAAATGTAGTTTAATGTGGGAAAATGTGCAGTTGTTCACTTTGGCTAGAAGAATAAAAAAGCAGAGTATTACTTAAATGGAGAATGGCTGCATAATTCCGAGGTGCAGAGGGATCTGGGTGTTCTAGTAAATGATTCATAAAAAGTTAGTATGCAGATACAGCAATTAATTAAGAAGGCTAATGGGATACTATTCTTTATTATGAGAGAAATTGAACATAAAAGTAAGGATGTTAAGCTTCAGTTATACAGGGCATTTTTTTTTCTTCATTCATTCATGGGATGTGGGCGTTGCTAGCTAAGCCAGCATTTATTGCCCATCGGAGGGCAGTTAAGACCTGAACTGCAATGGATATGGAAGCAAGACAAATGTCATAGATAGGAATAATTCTGAATATGACCACACACAGTAGGGACTTAGATGCTACTCTATATCAAGAGGAGGTTATTACGCAAAGTCTGAAAAAGAAGATTATTCAAAAGGAACTCTACCAACTGATGGTTGCCTGCTAACTCTTGCAAATTGATTCAAATCTGGACCAGAAAAAACAGGAAACAGCAGCTGCATCACTTTTAATGGAGAAAACAGTCAACATTTTACTCCCCTTCAGACCTAAAAAATAAGATGCATATTGATAAAATTGGGAAAAAAGGGAGGGAGAAAGGAGAGTAGAGACAATGAGGAAGCCCAACTCCACCCCAGTTGTAATCCATCTGCTGCTGAAACCATACATTTTCACCTCCAGACTTGATTATTCCAATGCTCTCCTGGGTGACCTTCCGCCCCCTCCACTCTCTGATCCAAAACTCCTGACATATCCCAAAACAAGTTCTACTCAACAAGTTGCATTTATTTAGCACCTTTAACATGGTAAAGCATTCCAAAGTGTTGCTGTGTTCCAGTAGGGTTAAATGTTTCAGCCACTTTGACAAGCTAGGAGAGAAGGTAAGTGAGTAAGTTAAGTGGGTGAAGGGGTGGTGGAAGTCGGGTGTTGGGTGGGATGTTCAGGTCGTCAGGTGGGTGGAATGGTAGTCAGGGTGTGGGGTGTAGTAAAGGGTTGGGGGATAGGGTAGTTGGGGGTGGGAGGTAGTTGAGGCTGGGGGCTGGTCAGGTTGGTGTGGCAGGTAGTCAGGTGTTCGGAGTGGTGGCTGAATAGTTGGGGTTGAGGCTGGGGCATAGTCAGGGATTTGGGGGGCTGGGGTGGTGGTGTAGTTGGCTGATGTGGAGGAGTAGTTGGGGTGGTCGGTGGGTAGCCAGGGGGCCAGGGGTGGGGGTGTTATTCAGGGTGAGAGATAGTCGGTGGGTCAGGGGATAGTCGAGAGTTCAAGAGTTCAGGAGGGGTGTAGTTGGGCTGTGGGGGTGTGGGTCAGGGGAGTGGTCCGATGGTCAGGTGGGGTAGTTGGGGAGTGGGGTTAGTTGGGGTGTGGGGGAGTTAGCCAGGGGTGTTTGGGGATAGTCGGATGATCAGGAGGGGTGGGTAGTCAGAGGATCCAGTGGGGACTCGGTGATTCAGTTCCATAGTTACCAAGGAGTTAGAACTGGTTTTAATCCTTCTAATTTTTCCTAGGTAACTATTCTGCTAAGTAAGTCAGAACTGTCCAAAGTCTCCGACTTTAAATCCGAGTTTTGCAGGCTAATTGCCCAATGGAAGTTGAAACTGCTTGGCAATTCCTGTGAAGTTCTTGCGTGGAATTTCCAAGGGGTCCCCCAGTGCATCACTGGAGGATATGTCCATCTGGAGAGCAGAAGATCTGGGTCTATGATTGTCCCTGAGCACTGCCCATCTCCCCCTCTCCTTGGATCTCAGAATATACGAACGTACGAATTTGGAGCAGAAGTAGGCCATTTGGCCCCTCGAACCTGCTCCGCCATTCAATAAGATCATGGCTCATCTGCTTGTGTTTCAAGTTCCACATTCCCATCTACCCTCGATAACCTTTGATTCCCTTGCCTAACAAGAATCTATCTATCTCTGCCTTAAATAGATTCAGTTCTCTGTTAAGTAATACTCTGCTCTTTTTTATTCTTCCTGCCAAAGTGAACAACTTCACATTTTCCTACATTGTACTCAATCTGCCAAAATTTTGCCCACTCACTCACCTTATCTATGTCCTTCTGCAACCTCCGTGTCATATTTCTTTCTTTGGGTTGTTGCAGGATGTTTTCAACTGCTGATTAGTTGGTTTTAGTTGAATTAGGTTTCAGGTGAATTTGTACTTCCTAAACTGGCTAATTGCAATGTTCCATCACAAAAACTCATGTTGAATCTTGTCTGCCTCACACCTACAGTATGCACACATGAGACTCTGTATCACTGTTACAAACAGCTGCAGTGAAGTGTCTACAGTGTCACTGTTGAACTTGGAAAGACGACAATATGGCTGCATCCACGGGGTACATTGTAAGGCTCGGAACATGAGGGGGCTTGGGAACCATTCAGTTTGTATATTGAAGGAATGGACATGGTTTTTGGAGCTAATAACAATTTAGAATTTGAAGGTGAAAGTGAAGAGGTCAAGACTCAGAATAAGGCAATTCTTGAGCGCAAGAAAGAAATTTTACTTAAAGACATTGGCCGGTATACGGTATATGGTAGTGTATGGCATGCTAATAAACCTTTTTGCTGCCAACAAAGCAAAAGATGAGTTATTCAAAACAATCATCACAAAGTTGGAGGAACATTCCAACCCTAAGCTGCTAAAGGTAGCAGAAGCTATAACCTTGGAACCAGAAATCAGAAAATTAGTGAAACAGTTGTGAGTACATTGTGGCATAGAAGAATTTATCACTACATGGCAACTTGGGCATGTTTTAAGATTTTCCATTATGAGACAGGTTTGGGTGTGGAATGGTGGCTGAAAGAATCCAATCAAAATTACTAAACACACAAAGTTTTATATATCAACTAGCATGTAAGATTTCTTTTTCCATCAAAGAATACTCAGGAATTTTGTCCTCTGCAAGTGACTAGTACAGCTTCTGTCCGTAATCAAAAGACTTCCACCAACCCTAGAGTAGAGTGAATTAGTCGGAAGATTACTGCTCATAGCAGTTTAGTGACTTGTTATCATTGTAATGGCAGCCACATGGCAAAAGACATACCATTACAGAAATGTCAACTGCTTTAATTGCCAAAAGACAGGGCATATTGCAACTGCTGGCCGAGCGAAGGCCAAACGAGGAAACAGAACGCATTCCAGTTGTAATGAAAGACAGCGTAGAGTTCATAATCTTGAAATGAACTCAGAGTGCCTAAGTGACAAGAAGCTAGGGCTGTACAACATTTATGCCATTTGCAATCACTCAACTGACAGAGTCTTTGGTACCTTGTCGATTTCCCTTCATTATTGAAGATGACTGTTTCTTCTGTGTGTAGAGTCATCTGTTGTGCATTATAACGTGGCTGTGGAGCCCAGTTGCAAAGATGCATGGTTTTCCACAGTGTGGGCAAGGAGAATTGTTTGATTTTGTTGGGACTGCTCAGTCTTTCTAGCTTGCCTTTTGACCTTAGTTGCCTGTATTCTTTGCTGTTTGAAGGGAGCAATGCTGCTACTTGAGATTGCTCCCAAGGTCGTTCTTTTGTTTATCACATTCTTCTCTCAGCTTGCGGTGGACATGGCACATTTTCTGATTTCACCTCAAGGAGTCCTTGAACCTCAATCTCAGCCTACCTCACAGGCAGTGTCCAAGTTTAACTTGTGAATACATGACCGCCTTAGGAATTTTATTTCACACACAAAAACAAAAACAAAAAATGCTGGAAAATCTCAGCAGGTCTGACAGCATCTGTGGAGAGAAAGACAGAGTTAACATTTTGAGTCCGTATATGGTATTTTGCCTTTATCTTAGGAATTTTATTGTCAGTCGTGCAGGCTACATGTCCACTCCATCTGAGCTGAGCTCTGATGATGTTTGCTCCTGTTCCAGACATTTCTCTCTTTGAAGTACCTCAATGTTGGGCATTGTCCTCCCATTTGATGCCCATGATGTTCCGAATGCATCTCATGTGGAACACGTCCAACTGCTTAATATGTCTGGAGTAGGTGATCCATGTCTCACAGGCATATAGGAGGCTAGCTATTACCATTGCTTTGTACACAGCAAGTTTTGTTGTAAGTTTGATAGCTCCTTTCCTCTACAGTCTCTTGCACAAATGGGCAAATGCTGAGCTTTCTCTGGCAGTTCTATTTGCCACCTTAGTGTCAATGCAGACAGTTCTGGTGACTATGCTTCTGAGATGTGAAGTTACCTACAGCCTTTAGGGTTGTTCATTGATAGTTATATTAAGTGGGGTATGGTCAAAATTAGGTGGTGGTTGTTGGAATATCTCTGTCTTCTTTAAGCTGATGGTTAACCCATAGTCATCAGCCACTTTTAAAAAACAGTCCATGATCCTTTAAAGTCTTGCTCACAATATGACATGAGGACACAGTCATCAGTAAACAGCAATTCCCGTATCATCATCTCTGATGCCTCAGTTGAGAATTTGAGTTATCTCAGGTTGAAGAGATTGCCATCTGTTCTGAACTGGATGTATATTCCATCAATGTCTCCATCAAATGCCCCAGAAAGCATGGCAGCAAAGAGATCACATGGGCCACGACACACCCATGCTTCACACCACTTGTATGTCAAATGGGTCAATGTATTCACCACAGTCAGTGACACTGGCTGTCATTCCATCGTGAAACTGCTGGATCAGATTTACAGTTCTATCAGGACATCTAAGACTTTCCACAAGGCCCCTCTATTTACTGTGTCAAAGGCCTTTGTCGGGTCAACAAAGGCACAGTAGAGTCCCATCTGTTGTTCACGGCATTTTTCTTGTATTTGCCAAAGGGTGAAGATCTGTTGCAAGAGCCTCTGCCTTTCCTGAACCGATTTTGACTTTCTGGCAGTATACATTCTGCTATGCGGCTTACCAGTCTGTTGAGTAGAACTTTTGCCTGGATCTTACCAGCTCTCACAAATTGTGAGAGTCCCCTGTAGTTGTCATACACATATTTTTGTCCTTTCCCTTTGTACAAATGAACAATCATGGCATCCTTGAACTCCTGAGGAATGGTTTGTTGATCCCACATTCTGTTTTATAATTGTGTGAGTTTGATGGGGCCACCCAGATTTGTAAATTCCTCCTGGGATCCCATCTGAGCCTGAAGCTTTCCTTGAGGTAGGAATCTGATGTCTTTGTCAACCTCCACAACAGAGGGTTTGATGTCCATGTTTTCACATTTGGCCAGTCTGGAAGCTTATCTATTGCTACCCCATTTACAGTGGATGGGCGGTTAAGCACACCCCTAAAGTGCTCAGCCCAGCACTCTTTGATAACTCCCTCTGTCAAGAGAGATCCACATCCGCACTGAGTATAGTTGAGTAGCCGTGTGAGGGAGGAACATACAGTCTTCAGGGCTTTATAGAAATTCCTCATGTTGTGCTGATCTACATACACTTGAAGCTCTTTGGCCTGTTTGGCCCACAATGCATCTTTCATCACAGGCAACTTCTGTTGCAGGTCTATTTTGCTCTCCTGGAGTGATTTCTTAGCAGCAGATGTATCTTTGTTTCCCACACAGCCATGCTGCATATGCTGCATTTTTCTCCTGTAGCAATTCCTTAATTTGATGATCGTTTTCATCAAACAATCTCAGTGGCTTCTTTTCTGTGTTCCCAGTCTATTTTTGTTTGTCATGGATTACTGGAGGAGCTTGTCTCAGATAATGGCCCTCAATTTCGTTCTATTCTGTTCCAAAATTTCATGAAGCAAAACATTATCAGACATACCCTCACTCCTCCTTACCATCCAAAACAGAGCAGCTGAAATATCCGTTAGAATAGACAAAGAAACACTCAAGAAACAAGTGCTGCATAGGTTTTCAAAACTCATTATGAAACAACAGTTGGCTAATTTCCTGCTGAAGTATAGAACAATGCCACACTCCATGACAGGGTATACACCTGCTGAGCTTTTGATAAGGAGGCATTTAAGTTTAGCCCTACCAAACTTGACTCTTAAAGTTGAACATAAATAGTTCGGTCAAAATGTCAGTATGACACAAACAAAAGAGCTTCAAGCTAAATTAGCAAGTTTCTGTTATGAACTCCCTTCACAAATCATGTGTGGGATGTGGGAAACGTACTGGAAGTGTATGGAATGAAAGGATACTTGGTTAAAATTGATAGAAAGGTGAGAAATGTC
The DNA here is from genome assembly GCF_964194155.1 of Cetorhinus maximus. Lineage (NCBI taxonomy): Eukaryota > Metazoa > Chordata > Chondrichthyes > Lamniformes > Cetorhinidae > Cetorhinus > Cetorhinus maximus. The sequence continues at coordinate 105,046,457 of NC_135880.1, read as the reverse complement.
CATGTAGATCACATGATCCAGGTAAGGGATGAACCAAAACATGAGCGTGATCCACTTGATCACGACCTCATGCCTGAGTTTAAAACTTGTGTCTGAAGTACCATTATTTTCTAAGAAACAGGATCTTTTTTCAGTACTGAACAAAAACCAAACAGTTCAAAACATGGTTATTTGCCAAAACCCATAAGGAGATCAGCAAGGTTTTGTGAATCAATTACTAAACTTGATTTGTAGATGTAGTTAAAAAAAAGTTGCAATTACGCCAAGTGTCCCTATCTAAAAAGATTTACCATTTGCATCTCAATGTTGAAGTACAGTTAGTGAAACAGGAAATAATTTATTTACTTTGAAGCATACCAATGCTGGTAAGTTCTGAAATGCATACATACATAAATAACACATTCAATAAAGAATAGTTGACATAAGGCTGGTTGAAATAAGAACTTGAAGCACATTAATTTATGTTTTGCGTATATTTATTGGGACTAAAGATCACATAACACGTGTAAGACGCATGTTTTAACAGAATAATAAATCTGTTTTATACTTGTCGGCTTCTGAACATGTAGAAAAGCATATGGAAAGCAAAGGTGGTTTGTTATTGAAAGTAAAGAAAAATGACTTATTTTAGAAGAGCGAAGTAGAAAGTATTGATACGGTATGTAATCCTATGTCAAGATGTCAAAGCATGTTAGGTACACAATGACTCAATAAGCTCATACATGAAGGTCTCTATTGATGTCACCCCACATGTGACCCTTCGGTCTATTTCCCGTTCCGGTTCTAGCAACTTCCCCATTCCATACGTCATCACCTTATGGGGGCTACTGTGAAACGTCACAAGCCAGCTCCGTAAGTTTTTGAGGAACAAATATTATTTTAGAAATGCTATTGCGATTCTTTAACTCTCAGATGTATTTATTTTGTGTTTGATGCCGCTGTTGAGAGGTTGGATTTTTCTGGGTGGATTACCCATGGTGCCGCGGTGCAATGAGGAAGCGGCCGTTGGCTGACACTCGGCTCGAGGATGGCGGAGAACGTGGAGCAGTGTTCTCGAACCGGGACCAGAACCATCCGGGTCACCGTCAAGACTCCGAAAGACAAAGAGGAGTTCGAGCTGGCGCCGGATTGCACCGTCAAAGAGGCGAGTGGAGTGGAGAGGCCGCAGGAAGCGGGTTAGGGCTGCACAGGGGCCGGCAACGGGGCAGAGAGACCAGCTAGAATTGCCCTCATCCACTGTGTCACCACCAGCAAGAGCCGGGAAACAACGTTGTGCAGGCAGGCAGCCTTCATTAACATTGTCAGTGTTATTCCCGAGCTTCTGGTTCAGCACAGAAACCAGATGAATGAATCTTCCAAATGTTCAGTCACGCTGTGTCATCCCAGACTTTAAACATCGTCAGCATCATTATCATAACCCGAGCAGTTTAACGTTAAGCAATCGAGGTGGTTCCAACAAATAAATGTTGTGCGTTAATGGTGATTTAGATTCACACAATGTGATGAGGAGGATTTTGTAAGATTCTAAACATGCTTTGCTGTTGGGATGGATGCTGGTTAATGTAGTATTAGATTAGCCTTTTTTCAGAATACAAATCAGTGAGTGTGTGTCATTATCGCTCACGTTGTATTAATATATTGTAGTTAGTCTCCATACAGAAACTATTTACTTCAAATTATTTTTGCTAAACCATATTTATGTTTTTGGGGTTTGCCCACAGGTATTGTGATAGGCTTGATTTCCAAATTGCTTCTCACTACATTAAAGACATTTCGGAGCCAAATTAACGTAATGGTGCAATTATATGTTGAGAATCATGAAGGCAACTACAAAGAATTTTGAGATTTTCAAAAATGGGGAAGGAGGTGACAAAATTAATGGATTTAGGAAGACATTTACAGAAGGCAAGAGCATCGTGGCTAAAAGGATAGCCATCAGAGGTGGAGCAAATGGGAGTGCATTATGGGGAGGTCAGGCTGCATGTGTGATTGTATGGCTCGATGAGACAGCTAAGGTCAGGTGTGGTAAGGCCATAGAATAACTTGGAACTGACTATCTTAAATGAGTTCACTGGGGCATGAAGCTGGTTGGTGGCGTTTGAAAATAATTGGAGTAATTTACTTAGCACATTAGCAGTGTTTTTTCAGTATTGGACACTGTAAACAATGCTTAACCTAGTTTGTCTATTTTTAAATCTATATTGGTTACTAGGTGTAAAGAATTTCTCTTAAACATGACTTCTATAGATGAGTCATTCTTTGAAATAAGTGTTGTCCTGCAATAGCAGCAGTGAAACTGTTGCACTGATTTAAGTAGGATTTGCTTCAGTTTTCTTTGCCATCATTAAGTGTAATAATAGATTGCTTCTTCTGTAATGAAATATGGAATGGGATTTGTGGACATGTGTTAAGTAAACAGTCAGTTTCTAGCAAGTGCTTTCAGAACCAATTGTCATTGTAGTTGTGGATTTTTCTCCAGTCTTTAAGGCATATGTTTTCAAACTGGGGTCCCAGGATTCTAGAAGCCTGGAAGGGAATGTTCAAGGTTTCCCAAGATCATCAGAGTTATGTATTTTTTTGAAAACCTTACTGATTTACAACAACCACTTATTTATGCAGCACTGTTTAACACAATGAAACATTGTTTTATAATCCTGTGAAATGCTTTGCAAAGTATGACACTGAACCACATAAAGAGATATCGGGTCAAATGACTAAAGCTTGGTCAAAGAGGTGGTTTTTGAGGAGTGTCTTCAAGCAGAGAGGTGTAGGGAGGGTATTCCAGAGCTTGGGGCCTAGGCAACTGAAGACACGGCCACTGATGGTGAAAATTATTATTGGGAATGTCAAGGAGGCCAGAACTACAGGAACGCTGCTATCCCTGAGGGTTGTGGGGTTGGAGGAGGTTACACTGAAAGGGAGGGGAAAGGCTGTGGAGGGATTTGAAAATGAAGATGAGAATGCTGCTTGACTGGGAGTCAATGTACCGAAGCAAGCACAGGGGGAATGGAGTTTGCTACAAGTTAGACATGGGCAGCAGAGTTTTGGAGGACCTCCAGTTTACGGAAGGTTGAATGTGGCAGACCAGCCAAGAGTGCGTTAGAATAGTCGAGTCCAGAGGCAATAAAGGCTTAAATGAAGGTTTCAGCAGCAGATAAGCTAGAAAGAGGTGAATTCAGTAAAGTTACAAACCAGTTATTTCTCTTTCTGTATATTAGCATATTTCCTATGCAAGGATTGCTTTTCCTTGTGTAACTGGAAGAGTTTTTAAAGTTAAAATAAGATTTCTTGAAATATGTTAATACTTGAAGGGATCGATTGAATAGTTTGGAAAAGCACTGCTGTAAGGCAAGAATCAGTGATGCGGTAAGGTTCTAGGACGATACAATATTCTCCTGTACATTAAAATTGCTGGAGGTTTTGCTGGATTCTCACATTAATTTACTATTACTTGATTGAAAGTAATATTGTTTGATTCTCCAGGAAGTATTTATTTACATATTTAATTGTAAATTAGATTTAAATGGTACCCATTTGTATGAATGATTTGAATGAATCAGTTTGGGGAATATTGCTTCTATTTTCAACACTACAATGTATAGAAAGCTGAAAATATTTTAATACACAGTTAAGAATAGAATTTGAATCCAACTTCAGTTTTTGATGTAGTTACTGTTGTGAATTTTAGTTTTACTTGTCTGTTGTGTTCCACAGACTCAACAGCATTTGACAAATTTTTGCTTTCTATAATAGCTATGAAAATACTTTCTAGAAATAGATTTAAACTGATTTAGTTCTGCTGCAAACAGTACAAATGACTGCCATTTATAATTGCTCTGCAGTTATATAAATTACTTGCAAATGTGGTATTTCTTTCGTAGGCAAAGAATATTATTTTCAGTCAATACAAGAAAGCAATGTTAATTGAGATTTGGAAGAATTTAAGTGCAGAATGTAAGACATACAGTCACATTGTGATTTAGTGAAACACACTTTATCTAGCCAGACTGTATCTATACTGTGTTAGCTGGCGCATTACTTTAAGGTGAATAATGATAGTAGGGTAGAGGAGATCTGATGTTAAAACACGCGTGCAAATTTGTTTTGAGTTTTGAATTATATGGTGATGTGTGCCCAACGTTAATGTATTTTGAGTTGGATTTGTGTTTTGGGGAAAATTTAGATTGCTCAGTTTAAGAACAATATGGATTGTATTTGTGTTCATTTTTTTTTAATGTTCTTGTACAAGAGCAGAATCTGAACTTACAGTTTGTACCAACAAATTATATAGCCTGTGAAAATAATTATTGTTTTCAGCCCTGTATGTCAAGTGCTCTTAAAATATATCAAATACAGATGTGGCGTAGGTCACATAACAACCTTGGACCTGTAAATTTCTGGTTTTGAAGTCTATTCCATTAGTTGAGAGACTGATGCTATCTTTTTTTCAAAGGTTTGTGTTATCATCGTACAACTAGGTATGCATGCGTAACTTAAATGCGCACCATCAGTGCTTAAGTTATTGTTCAACCAGGCAGAAACATTGGGGCATCGGTTACCTCAGTTGGCTAGATGGCTTGAGTGTGATGCAGAATGATGCCAACAGCGCAGGTTCAATCCATATACTGGTTGTAGTAGTTCAAGGAGACCTGCCCCTTTGCCTTGACCCACACTTGTGGAGTGGTGCCCTCAAGCTACTTATTAACCAGTTGTCTCTGCTTAATGGAGAGAGATGCCTGAGGCCCTTTGTGGACTATGGCTAATTACCTAACCTTAAAGTCAACCTATGGGAAGAAGGAGGTAGTTATTGTCTGGTTAAGTGCCAAGCGCTGATGATCTGAACAAATAGTTGGGCTATGTCAATTACTTGAATCGGGCGATACATGCAATTGGGGTTATTCTTGGATTTTTGGTATGCTGTTTCATAATCTGGAATGTTTCTGTGTAAATGTTGAAAATGAAATGAGTTTCAAACAATTCATATTGCTTTTGCTCAAATGAGACTAGTATTCCTTGTTATACATTACTGAAATATCTGAAAATTTAAGCTCTAACTATCCAAGCTATTTGCTGTTAGCACATGAGTTGATGTGCTGATAGGCATGTATCAATAGTTTACTACTTTGGTATTGTTCTAATGATTCAGTTGTTGTCAATGTTCACAATTCTGTTCCTAAGGATATGAACAACTGCTTGGGGAATATTTGCATGACACCTGTGACCCTCTAAGTGGATTGCAGAAGCTCTCGTGCTCCAATTAAAACTTTGAAGTGTGCATTGAGCATTGTATGTTGTAAACTAATTCAAGGCATTGCAGTACGGTACATTCAGTCACTTTTCAGTTTACAGTGCATGTTGGGCTGACTTGTACAGCTTGTGGGCTTATAACTTTGCTGTATTATTTATACTTATTATAAAACATGTTAACTTGGTTCATGATTTCAGTTGCTAATAAAGTTTAGGCTGTTGTAATTTTTAGAAGGAAAGCTGTCTTAAAGAACTTGGTTTACTGATGAAGCAGAATAATCTTAATTCCAGCACACGCTTAACTCTCTCAGCATGTATGGATTCCTGTGAATCAGTACAATCAAAAAGGGACTTTCATAGTTAACAGAGCACGGAAACTTTATTTTCAAATAAATGTACTGAAGTTCTGTAGATATGCTTGTATGCATACAGGATTAAAATGCTGTTTTAGTAAAAAGCAGTGCTATTCCAATGTTAAGTTTTATCAATTCTATTGGCATATTGTGTCTTCCATGTCACTTTCATAACCCTCTTCCTCACTTCAGTTGTACGTACGGTTTATAAATTTCTGACTGGACCGGAAGCAACTGTGCATTTTAACTGCAAGACTGCATAAACTGTAGCTAGTGTAGAAAAAAAGAAATTTTGGACCAAGTCTCAAATACATCTAAAATAGCTTTAGCGATTCACTTAAAAATAAGATTTCCACTTTAGATCACAAGATAAAGAATTTGTCTTTGTATTGTAAATTTTGACGGCTATTGGAATAATTGCAGGATGGGGATTATTTTGGTTTTACATAATGCTGTTTCATTGTTAGTGGACCTGAACTACAAGACATGTGAATGGAAAATGTAACCCAAACAAAGAAATCTATTATATTACATTTGCTTCAGATACATATTTTTGGTGGTGTACACCAAGTTTGAAAACAAAGTTCAGCTGATATTTCTTTTAATAAACCACCCAAGCAGTACTCTCATGATTTCCTATTTAATTAGTTGAATTGTACTACTCACTAATATGCAACAAGCCAATTACTTTCTTGCAGCGTACTGTACAGTGAGGTCTGTCTGAAATTAATGGTGAGAGATTTAGACATATGCTGATTTAACAATATTGGAAGAGACTGCTGGGCCTTTTAGTTAGTCATCCAAATACCATCAAGAGTACAGTCATGTAGTGAAAAGGAAAAACAAGCTGGACCTACAGTCTTGAGTTGTAGGACTGAATTTCAAATGACCATCACCTCGTTTTGATGCATTTTTCCCCATGTCATGGGTTAATTGAGTTATGACTAGTAACAAGCTGATAAAATAAGCATCTATTGAGTTTATAATTAAGCAAAGAAAGATCAAGACACAAATCCTTCTGATAGAAGATTTGTAAAATGATACTTGTCCCTGACCTTCCATATTATTTATTCCCATCATGGCTCATAGGGAGAAGAAAATGCCTACTGTCCCTTCAATAAATTAATCCATCTGCATTGGATCAATTTAGTGATGCTATCCAAAAGTAACCATAGTAGGCCTTAAGTGGAGTCACTAGGTCACTACTCAGATTATTATATCCATTACATTCATCCAAAGAATTTAGCTTTCAAGCATTTCAAAAGAAGGAATGTGGAGCCACCATTTCCAACTTGGCACTTCCACTTTCCATGCAATGATGGCGTCCGTTCAGCACTTAAATCAAACGTTATGAAGTCGGACACACAAGCTCTTTTTTGCCTGGCATGTGCCTGAACCTCAACTTCAGAAGCTTCTTCCTGCTTTATTTATGTGAATTTCTTTCTGGTGCCATCTATTCTTGATCATTTCCCAGATTATGATAAACGTGCCAGTTTTAAAATGGGATTGAGTTGTTAACTCTTCTAGAAACTGGATGAATGTGGCCCAAAATGACTTCACTTAGAAGGTCACTGCTGGGAAAGTCATTCTGTTTACCTAATAAGAATTGAAATTCAAGGTTGTACTACCCCATATCGTATGCATAGTACCTAGGCAAAAATGAGACTTCTCTAACTAAGCAGGAAAATCTACGGTATAGAAAACATTCACTGCGTTAAGAGTATTTGTGCATGGGAGATTATGAAGAAAAAGTTAGAATTACCCTAGAAGATTCAACACAAATGCAATTAACAATAATCATATCAGAGACAAAATGATGTACCAATGTTGAAAGAGCCATCTGGCAAATATAGACATCCTAAAAATTTACAGTATGGAGCGAGGCCATTCACATACTTGCCGGCCATTCAACCTAATCCCACTTTCCAGCTCTTGTTCCATGGCCTTGTAGGTTACAAGTGCATTTCAAATGCATAACCAAGTACTTTTTAAATGTTATGGGGGTTTCTGCCTGTACATCCTTTCAGGCAGAGAGTTCCAAACCTTCACCAGCTTCTGGGTGAAAAATTGAATTCCCTCTAAACCACCTACATCTTGCCCTAAATGCTATACCCCCTGATTATGGACCCTTCAACCAAATGGTTATAGGGCCTTCCTTTCTACTCTATTTAGACCATTCATCATTTTATATACTTCATTTAGGTCTCCCCTCAGTCACCTCTGTTCCAACGAAAGCAGCCCTAGCCTATCCAAACTTTCCTCATAACTAAAATTCTCCATTCCAGGCAACATCATTGTAAATCTCCTCTGTAACCTCCTCAGTGTAGTCACTTTTTTTACAATAGTGTGGTGACCAGAAATGCATGCAGTACTCCACCTGTGACCTAACTAGTGTTTTATACAATTCAAGCACAACCTCCCTGCTCTGGTATACTGTGCCTTGACTAAAGACAAGTATCCCATTTGCCACCTTATTGACCATATCTACCTGTCCAGCCACTTTCAGGGATCTGTGGACATGCACACCCCGGTTCTTCTGTTTCTCTGCACTTCTCCATATTCTACTATTTATTGTGTATTCCCTTGCCTTGTTAGCCTCCCCCAAGTATATTACCTCTCGGTTCTCTGGGTTGAACTCCCATTTACCACTGTTCTGCCCGTCTGCCTGGTTCATTGATATCTTGCTGCAGTCTACAACTTTCTTCTTTATTATCAACCACACGGCCAATTTTTGCATTGTCTGCAAACTTTTTAATCATATGCCATGTATTCAAGTCCAAATTGTTGATATATATACCACAAAAAGCAAGAGACCTAGTACTGAGCGCTGTGAAACCTCACTGGAAACAACCTTCCAGTCACAGAAGCATCCTTCAGCCATTATCCTTTGCTCCTTGCCTCTCAGACAATTTTGGATCCAATTTACAATTTTGCCTTGGCTCCCATTACTTTCTGACCAGTCTACCATCTGGGACTATGTCAAAAGCCTTGCTAAAATCAATATAGACTACATCAAATACATTACTATCATCAACCCTCATTAACTCCTCAAACAATTCAATCATGTTTATCAGACATAGCCTTCCCATAGAAAAGCTGTGCTGACTGCCATTGATTAATGTGTTTTCCTGAATGAAGATTCCCTCGATGTTTTTAAATTTTCCCAGCACTGAAGTTAGGCTGACTGTTCTGTATTTGCATGATCTATCCCTTTCTCCTTCTTAAATAATGGTATATTAGCTCCCTAATAGCACTGGTGTACCTACACCACATGGACTAGTGGTTCAAGTACACGGCTCACCACACCTTCTCAAGCAGTTAGGGATGGACAGCAAATGCTAGCCTTGCATTGTGATGCCACATCCCATGAAGGAATAAAAGTAAGCTGTCTTCTGCTACCACACCTGTAGCCAGAGAGAGGGGATTGGAAAACAATGGTCAGAACTCCTATTTCTTCTTTTTGTTTCCCTTAAAAGTCTAGAATACATTTCGTCTGGGCCCGGGGATTTATCCACATACTAAGATGTTAAACCCCTTAATACTTGCTGCCTCACCGTTAATTTCATTTCACATTCTTCTTTAATTACAATGTCTGTATCGTCCCTCTTTTGTGAAAGCAGACACAAGTATTCATTAAGACCCATATCAACATCCTCTGGCTTCATATAAATTACTCTTATGGTCCTTAATAAGCTCTACTCTTTCGTTATCCTCTTGCTCTTTACTTTTAAGATCATTCATGATTTGCCTCTAGCCACCACTGAGATAGTAAGATAAATTGTTTGTTTTTGAAGCTGAATTGCTTTTAACTGCTGTGGTTGTTATTTTTAATGTGACTGAGTTAAAAGGGTAACTCAACCTTATCTAATGCTTCTTCTTCGTACAGTGGACTCTCTGCTATGCAAGTGTCATATGAATTCGAAACGTTAACTTGGCTTCTCTCTGCACAGATGCTGTCGGACCTGCTGAGTTCTTCAAGCATGTTCTGTTTTTATCACTGCCATGCTTGTTGTTCCCAAATAATTGAAATGTTTGTACCTTATGAGCAAGGGGAAATCATTCTACTTTTAACCTACATTTATTAAATAGACTATGTTCATGTGGTGTACTTAGGCAGAAAAAATAGTCTATGACAATTACATTTTATAGCCACCAAAGCCTTAGTTGGGTTTTGCACCGCATTCGGTGTTTGTTTATGGAAGTTAAACCATATTGTGTTTGTAACGGTGGCTGCTTAGTTCAAAAGATTAACAATACTGAACCAAATTTTTAATTTTTTAGTTGGACACTGGTACACTGTGTACAGTATGTTGGTACTCTGTATTTCATGCATGAGATGATTTGGGCATGCAATTCCCCATAGAGTTTCTGACATCAGCCTTGCCAATGGAGAAGTGAGCAGCATGTGGTTGGGGGAAAATGCAAACATGTTGCACACACAACTAAGTCAGGAGTGCAGCGGTGAAGGACTTGGAGCATACTTCATGTCTGTTCTCTTAACTAGTGAGTGGTGTGATCCTGGAGAGTTGAAGAATGGTGATCATATAAACTTAACCTAAGTCGCTTGGAATGCTTTTGCAGCAATTTATTAGCTTACTACTGTTGTGGGATGACTGAATATTTGGTGATTGTTATCGCCCTCTGATGCAGTGACTAAACTGCAACTTCATAAATCTAAAGATTCCATTGATTTTAACTGGTCAGTAGAAATTGTTTTAGAATGTTGAGCAAATCTGTTGGTCTGTCATGAATTGGTAACTGTTCAATCAGCTTTTACAGTTAGGAAAATTGAACTTTAGTAAATGGTATTGGAAGCATAACAGAGCCCATTTAATTGCATGTTCATGCAAAGTACCTGTTTTTTCAGCATCTCAATTCATTGTTAAATTTGTTGCTTTGAAGCCCATATCATTTTTAAGTCATAAATTTAATTCCGTGAGCCCATTGTCACATTTAGACTATTCAATAAAATAAATGCCTCTTAGCTGTCTTGCACCTGGTTTTCTTTTCAATTTCTGGTAAAAACGCTTCCATGGTTACATCACTTCTTTGTACGGTTGTCTGATCAGACTTGCATGCTGCTTTTATACTGGGTTTTGAGAGGTGGGCTCCTAATAGTTGTTGCTCACTTTCAGATAAGAGCTCTAAAAGCTTAATATTCTGGTGAGCAGACATGCTTTGAATATATCAGCTAACCCTAGTAACTGTTCAGTTTCTCAAGACCATTCTGCCAATTGTTCACACTGCACAACTGCATTTTTAATTATTTTGAGCTCTTAATTTTGAACAAGAAGGGAATGAATTTCTGTGGGGTTCTCCTTGTCTCCTTGTTACTTCAGAAAAGCTGCCATTAAGTGTGTGCGTGAAAACATGCATTTCACAACCTTGACGTCCCAAAGTGCTTCACAATCGATGGTGATTTTTGAAGTGTAGCCACTATTGTATAGAAATGCAGTTGCCAATTGGCACACAGTAAACACTCAGCAAGGAGATAAATGACCAGATTTTTTTTTAGGTGCTGGTTCAGAGATAAATATTGGCCAGTGCACCAGAATGCCTCTGCTCCTCCTCTTCAGATAATCAATCTCATGGGATCTTTTTATCAATGGGGATTCTGCTTAATGTCCCATCTGAAAGATGGCACCTTCGAGGGTGCAGCACTAACTTCATAGCAGTACTGAAGTATCACCCAAGGTTATATACTTGTTACTGGATAGTACTTGAACCAGCAACCTTCTGATTTAAGAGGCATTTTTGTTGCTACTGCACCAAGGCTGACTCACCATACCATATATTGAATGTGGAGCATTTACCTAATTCCTAAGTCCATGTCCAAATGCAGCAAGACCTGGACAATATCCAAGCTTGAGCTGACAAGTGGCAAGTAACATTCGTGCCAGGCAATGACCATCTCCAACAAAAGAAAATCTAGCCATTGCCCCTTGATGTTCAATGGCATTACCATCACTGAATTCCCTACTATCAACATTCTGGGGATTAACATTGACCAGAAACTGAACTGGACTAGCCATATAAATACTGTGGTTACAGGGGCAGGTCAGAGGCTAGGAATCCTGTGAAGAATAACTCGCCTGACTCCCCAAAGCCTGTCCACCATCTACAAGATACCAGTCTGGAGTGTGATGGAATACGCTCCACTTGCCTTGATGAGTACAGCTCCCAGAACACTCAAGAAGCTTGGCATCATCCAGGACAAAGCAGCCCGCTTTATTGGCATCACATCCACAAATATTCACTCCCTCCACCACCGATGCACAGTAGCAGCAGTGTGTACCATCTACAAGATGCAGGAATTCACCAAGGCTCCTTAGCACCTTTCAAACCCACGACCACTACCATCTAGAAGGACAAGGGGAGCAGTTAGATGGGTACACCACCACTTGGAAGTTCCCCTCCAAGTCACTCACCATCCTGACTTGGAAATATATTGCCGTTCCTTCACTGTCGCTGGGTAAAAATCCTGGAACTCCCTCCCTACCTACACCACGTGGACTGCAGCGGTTCAAGAAGGCAGCTTACCACCACCTTCTCGAGGGCGACTAGGGATGGGCAATAAATGCTGGCCCAGACAGCGAAACCCACATCCCGTGAATGAATTAAAAAAAACTAAACAATGACCAGACTTGATTGCCAGTAAAGTGCTTTGGGGTGCCTTGGGGTCATGAAAGGCGCTATGTAAATATATGTCTGTGTGTGTCTGTCTGTCTTGTATCTTGGTTATTCACCCAAACATACAAATTAGGAGCAGGACATTCAGCCCCTCCACTCTGCTCCGCCAGTCAATAAGATCACGCTGATCTGATTGTGGTCTCAACTCCATCTTCCTATTCCCTGTACCTTTTGACTCCCTTGTCAATCAAGAATCTATCTAATTCAGTCTTAAAAATATTCAATGACCCTGTTTCCTCCACTTTCTGGGGAAGAGAGTTCCACAGACTCACGCCCCTTGGAGAAGAAAATTCTCATGTCTGTCTTAATTTTTAATATATTGGAATAATTGTAAATAGTTGAGGTCTGAAAATTGATCCCTGTGGGACTCCACTCTACATTTTGCCAAGCAAAAATGACCCATTTATGCCTACTCTCTGCTTCCTGTTAGCTAACCAATCCTTTATCCATGCTAATATGTTACCCCTTACACAATGAGCTCTTATTTTGTGTAGTAACCTTTGATATTTCCCTATGACAGATGTTAAGCTAACTGGCCTGTAGTTTCCTGCTTTCTATCTTCCTCCTACCTTGAATAGAGGAGTCACATTCACTGTTTTCCAATCTGATGGAACCTTTCCAGAATCTAGGGAATTTTGGAAAATTAAAACCAATGCATCTGCTATCTCAGCAGCTACTTTTTTTAAGACCCCAGGATGAAGTCCATCAGGACCTGGGGACTTGTCAGCTTTTAGTTCTAATAATTTACTCAGTATCCTTTCCCTGAGATTGTAACCATTTTGAGTTCCTCCCTCCCATGACCTCCTGATTTACTTATTTCTGGGATGTTATTTGTATCCTCTACTGTGAAGACAAATATCTATTCAGTTCATCTGTTTTCTTATTTTCCATTATTAATTCCCCAGACACACTTTGTAGAGGGCCAACAATCACTACTTTTTTCCTTTTATACCTGTAGAAACTCTTACTATCTGTTTTTATATTTCTAGCTAGCTTTCTCTCTCACTCTAATTTCTCTTTTTTAGCCATTCTTTGCTGTGTTTTATATTCTGTCCAATCTTCTAACCTGCCACTAATCTTTTTGGAATTGTAAACTTTTTCTATTTTATATTATCCTTAACATCCTTAATTAGCCATGGATGATACATCTTTCCCCTAGAGTTTTTCTTTCTCGCTGGAATGTATCTTTGCTGTTACAAAATATCTCCATAAATGTCTGCCACTGCATTTCTACTGAATTATCCCGTATTTTCCAGCTCGCTCTAGCCAGCTGTCTTCATACACTCATAATGGTCCTTATTTAAATTCAAAACATTAGCCTTAGAACCATTCTTTTCTCCCTTGAACTGTGTGTGAAATGCAATCACGTTATGATCACTGATACCTGGAAGTGCCTTTACTATTCTTAACCAGCACCACCAAAAGCAGATTAATCATTCATCTCTTTGCTGTTTATGGGACTTTGAATGCAAAATGGATGATGCTTTTGCTTAGAAAATAGTTACTACACTTCACGGTAATTCTCATTGTCCCGAAATATTTTGCATATAATGAGAGACATAATTGTGCATTAAATAAATGGAAATATTCAAAAATGTAGTTATGAATAATAGTGTCAAGTCATAATTGGTGTAATATACTGTTGAATGTCTGTTACTATTTTGGCACATGTAGGTGTTATTTGTTTAAGTTTCTAGATGTACCAGATTTGTTTTTAATTATTTTTGTTCTTGAGTGGCTCCTAATTCCCATTTTGAGCCTCCTTGATATGTTGTGCCATTTATGCTATGGTAGCAAGTACAAATCAGGATGAATTTAGGGAGTGAGGAATATTTTCAGAACAATAACTTTCCATCTTTCCCCTAACTGAGATGGACAGACTAGATTATAATATCCAATATGTATGTGTTAATAAGTTGATGTTGTGCAGACTTCTAAAAGCACGTGTCTTTTTGACCTTTTTGTACCAAATATATAATGAGGGAAAATCTTAAACTTTATATTCTGTGGTATCTTGAAGTGTCACCTAGTGGCAGACTGATGCAAATAATACTAGATTTTGTTTTCTTACCATCTGATACCACTTTTTGTCCTTTTTAACAGTTCACTTCGTTACTTCACGTAAGTAATGGGAGGTCTTTCTGATTTTATTTTTTTCCCCTGCTCCCTTTTACACTTTGACATTTACTTTATCCTGCATCTTTTATTTTATGCATGATCTTTGCTCTTGGAAACTTAATACTTTCCGAGCTTCTGTCTCCCTGACGTTCTTGTATATAGTGCAGGTGTGGCTGAAAACATTATTAACACTGCGATCGCTTGATTACTAATGAAGTGCAGTATGAAGGAAGAGTGCAATATGAACATGGAGTAAAATTTTGGCAAATATATTTTTGACAAAAAGCAAAGACTTTGATATTTTTAAGATACCGAGCGTCACCAGTGAAACAATTTAAATTTCTAGTTCTTACCAGTTATTTTTTAAGTTTGTGGTTGTAAAGAAACAATGCCAAGTGTAAAGTTTTGCTGCTGTTACTATTAATGTTTGCTCTTCCAGCTCTTGTGCTCTTCCAGTTCTTGTGCGATACACTCTGAAAAGGTTTGTTTGTAATGGCCTTCACCAACCCACTGCTGAGATGTGAAACATGGAGAAGTAAGTTAGGGCTATAGTCACTGAGGTACAAGTGCACTAGAATTAAAATAAACAGAAGTATTTTAAAAGAAAGGAGTGACTTAATCCTTAATAATTGAATATGTCCAGTATTTGTAACCTGTTACAGTGGTCTGGATCTTTGTTAGTGGTGAATCTCTGGCTACGCCCCTGACTGCATTTTAAGTTATGCTCCTATCTTCCTCTCTCTGTTGCAGCCTGGATCAATTGTTGAGGAAGCAAAATTAAGGAGCTGACGGGGGTGAGGTGGTTGAACTGGTTGTGTTGGGATTGGGGGTGGGCGGGGGGCATAGTGGTGGTGGGTTAGCAGCACTTGGGAGTGTGGGACCCTCTTCATGATTTAAAGGTCTGTGTTCCTGGAGTAGGCTAGGCTTTAGTGCTTTTCCTAGCAGGTGTAATAAATCAGTGTGGAACATAGGACTTTGACCATTCGGACCTTCAAGCCTGCCCCGCTGTTCAATAAGATCATGACTGACCTGATTGTGGTATCAACTCCACTTGCCTGTCAGACCCCCATAACCCTTGACTCCCTTGCTGATCAAAAATCTAACTCTGCCTTGAATAAATTCAGTGATCCAGCATGCACTGCTTTCTGGAAAAGAGAATTCCACAACTAACAACCCTCGGAGAAAGCATTTCTCCTCATCTCCATCTTAAAAGGGAAACCTCTTATTTTTAAACTGTCTCCCCAACAAGAGGAAACATCCTCCTGGTATTCACCCTATCAAGTCCCCTCAGAATCTTGTATGTTTCAATAAGATCACCTCTCCTTCTAAACTCCAATGGGTATAGGCCTGATCAACTTTTCTTCATCCCAGGAATGAGCTGAGTGAATCTTCTTTGAACTGCTTCTAACGTAATTATATCCTTTTTCAAATAAGGAGACCAAAGCTGTACACAGCACTCCTTTTAGATGTGGTCTTACCAAGGTGCTGCACAGCTGCAGTAAAGCTTCCCTATATTCCATTCCTCATGCATTAAACTCCAACATTCCATTTGCCTTTCTAATCACTTGCTGTACCTATGTAATAACTTTTTGTGACTCATGTACCAGAACACCCAGATCCCTCTTTATCATCGAGCTCTGCTGCTTTTCTATTCTTCCTGCAAAGTGGATGAGTTCACAGCTTCCCACATTATGTTCCATTTGCCAAATTTTTGCCCACTCACTTAACCTATCTATCTCCCTTTGCAGACTCTACCTCCTCCTGACAACTTAATTTCCTAACTATCTTGGGTGTCATTGGTAAATTTAGCTACCACACATTCAGTCCCTATCTAAGTCCCAGGCAAACAGTCCAACCTTACATGCTGACAGGTCCCAGCGGGATCATAAGCAGTTAGCTCCCACAAAGCTATTTCTAGCGAACTGGAAGTTTGGAGTTCTGTTGCGGCCCTCCATAACGGCAAACATCTCAGCGTTCACCACTGTTGGGATCGGAAGACTTTGGATATTATGTATTTGGTAGCACTATTGCTTTTGAGATATAAGATCATAGGTCCAAGTCCTATTCCAGGACTGACTCTGTTGATGTTTGTTATTTAGAGAGTGTTAAGTTGTTGGCTGTGCTGGATTTCAAATGAGATGTTTAGGCCGAGACCTTGTCTGCGAGTCTAAATGAATGTAAGATCCTATTCCACTATGCCAACAGAAGCAGGAACTTCTGATGTCCTGGCCAACATTTATCCTTCAGCTACTGTCACTACAACAGAAAAGAATGGTCGTTTAACTCTTGCTGTTTCTGTAATATTTGTGTGCAAACTGGCTGCATCTGTTCCTGTGTAATAATAGCCATGAATCTTTAAAAGCCACAGGCTGTGAAGTGCTTTGGATGTCCTGAGAATGTATAAATGCATTTGGTCTGTGTTTGACTCCCTGAAGTCGGGCACCAAAAACTGTACTAACATACTGATTTCTGCCTAACCAAAAATTTATACAAAAATTTGTACGTAATACTGGAGTTGGTGTTGAGGCTACTGTGGTTCACTCTGTATAAGTTTGGCTCCGTTGGTCGCACTCTTATATCCAGGTCAGGATGTTGAGGGTTTGAGCTGCACTCCATAGGTTGTCAATCTGCTCCAGCACTGAGGGAGTATTGCTTTGTTGGCAGGTAAGTAGGTATTTATTTCCACCAATTCCTGTGGGCCAGCACTCTCCGAGGCTAGTCGGAAGTTATGGCCCATTGTGTTTCTTGGTTACATGTAAAGAAAATCTGAAATGAGTTGCAACATCCTTGTCAAAATGCTTATTAAATTCATTGCCCTAAAATGAATTTCTGCAAGTATTTTTTCATTGAATTCATGTTTTAAAAAGTTATTTATATTTTATTAGTTTCTTCTTACTGACAAGTCTCATTCCTAGATCAACCAACTACACAGGAAATGGTTGATTTAAAATATCTGAAACAGACCAGAAATCGACAAGGTGATCATTGTGAGTGGGATACTGTACCCTTTTATTTTGTTTGTTTTAGGGCAGTGCCAGCCCACTAATTATTGAATTTCCCGTTGTTGGAATGAATTGAAATGATGAATGGCTGATGTAAATCTGGAAACTAGTGTTTTTGTGAAAATGCAAATGACAATACTGTAGAATTCAATGTGTAGGGATGGCTTTCATTTTGTTTAACAAAACAAGCTGAAAGCACGAGATCTATCTGCTGTGAAGTGGGATTCATTTGTGTTCAGAATGATTTAGTTCACTAATCGGTAAGAGCGCAGAAGTCTTTTAGTTCATGTTCTATTGAACTAAGGACCAGTGTTTCATGTAATTTTATAAAATGGGATTATAGTTGTTGAGCTGAGTGGGCATTGGTAGTTTTGTTAGGACTACAGTGAAGGAGGGTGTTGACCAATGAGCTATTTTGTGCTGTAATAGAATTGGGGGAGTAATCTAGGGAAATGAGGATGCTTTGTTTGAGGGGAAAGGTTGGCAAACAACACTTCACCACCTGTACACTCTCCACAAATAGTGCATTTAACCTTTTTAAGATTTTAAAATGTTAATCCAATATACATTGTTCACGTTAATGTACACAGCTTTTCCAATACTTGTATGTACTATCTTTACAGTGTATATCCTCTCAGGTGTTTATTGGTACTGACTGTTTGCACTAATGTAGAAGCTTCCATAAACTGATTTTTATAGCAATTTTTAGAACACTTAAAATTACAGTCCTTGTTTATACTGTACGTCAGAATGGCTCTGTTCACTTGAGGTTCAAGGGTTTGTCTTCCTGTAATCAGATATTTAGCTTAGTTTACTCATACCATGCTAGGCTTGATTAGTATATTGTTACCAATATGATATGGGAGAAAGAAAATTGCATGTACTTCAATACTGTATAATGAACCTTGATCCATCACTTCAAACTGTTTCACCACTGCCTGTACTAATTTGCAGGTTAAAATGCTAATTACAAATGTAACTTAACTTGTGTACAGTTGTACTTCTAGGTGCTTTTTCACAGTTCAAATGACATAATTCATCATGTTCACATACTCACCATGACAGCTCATTAAAATTAGAGAGGCAGCACTGCATAGCTTCCTTAAATTGTCCTGTTTTATTTTGTTTTGATGTCCTATACAAACTTGAGGCTGCTTTGTGCTAATTACAAGTCCCTGGTTTGGAGAGTGTGATATAACTTGTGTTGGAGACGAGTGGAAGGTAAAAATTTGAAAAACCTCAAACCCAACCCCAAGCCTCCCACTTCAGGTTTTAACAGAGGTGGGTCAGATGGGGGAGTAAAAACAGAAAACGTTGGGAAAACTCAGCAGGTCTGGCATCATCTGTGAAGAGAGAAACAGTGCTAACATTTTGAGTTCATATGGCTTCTTCAGGTGAGGGCGACCAGATCACGCTCAGGAGTCAATTTAAGGTGTTATGGGTCTCAGACAACCAATCCGCCCTCGGGAGATGGATTTGTCACTGATCCCCTTTAAGGTGGCTGCGTGCATCCATTTTAATTTTTCTTTACCCTCAGGAGAGGCCAGTATTCCTGGACCTTGGGTATCTGGCAGTTTAAAGGAAGTGAGAAGGGCCAGATCCATAAGCTAAGTGCATTTATAGCACTGCTTGTGGGCCAGGAGGAGCAGGAGTATTTCCACCAGTCCTAACAAGCAAACCTCTTTACACACTCATCAGCACCATTCCTACTCCCCTTCATCACCCTGCACACACACACACACACACACACACACCCCCACCCCAACCCCACCCCATTAGTGCTCTTCATTACCCCATTACACATGCAAAATGTTCTTAAGGAAAGGGAACCAGCCAATTTTTTGTTGTTTGCCTGCTTCCAAAAATTCCAGCTCCAACTATTTAATTGGCTTCAAGAGTGTACAGGCAATGGAAAAATTCTTCGATTTGTTTATTTCGACTAATTCTTGGGAATAAATGCCTTAAAATGACAGGCCGGTTTGAACTCAGCTCTATCTTTTCAGCTAAAAATCATAACTGTGTTCTATTATCCATGAGCAAAGCCATGAGAGCTCTGCCAGTTTTATAAAACTTGCTGTGTCTGATGAGGTTACCACATGAACTCTAACCAGGGCGATTAACTTTGATCCAGCTCACAAAAAAAACCAAAACACCTGCACGTGTATTTCGAAGTTGCAAGAAGCACCTTTTTTTCCCACAAATTTAGTGGCACTTTTCAGAAAGTGAACGATAACCTAAAATGTCAAGATTCAAAATTGCACCTGTCTGTGCTGTATTTGACTCATTTGGGCGTGTGTCTGAGAAAGGTAAGGATGCTAAATATTTCACCTAGAGGGCAGTCACATGAAAGTCAATTTAGAACACTTTCTGCAAGATCACACAATGGGAAAAGGTTGATATCTGAGGAAAACTACACGATATATTTCAAGACTGCAAGTCTCTGTGTACTTTGCTGGCCTTCTATATTGTTTCCTCAGTGTCTATAGCAACAGACAGATATTCAAGAGTATCATTTGCAAAGTAGTAACTTCAATTTTTTTTTTAAATAGTTCAAGGAAGATATATCCAAGCGATTCAAGGCACAACCAGAACAGCTTGTGCTAATATTTGCTGGAAAAATCCTTAAAGATCCAGACACACTTGCCCAGCATGGAATACAGGATGGGCTCACAGTTCACCTGGTTATCAAAACTCAAAACAGGTAAATATCCATTTACACTATAAAACTAATATGAAAGAGTAAAAGAGAATTGCCAGGTCAAAGTAAAATCCATGAGTTTTAAATAAATGTTCAAATTAACTTGTACTTAACTTCTCTACCCTGGAGCCAGTTCTGTTTTTCTATTGTATACAGTTCAACTTAGAAATTTGCTACATTGAGATGAAATACACTCCACCATCCACACAAAACTGATTAACACATATTGTAGGCAATATGAATCGGAAAGGATGTTAAGAGTATTAATAGTAACTTATAATAATGAAAGTTGCTTCAGAGTTTGCATCTTGGTTGGGTAGGAGATGTGATGGACTGGCTGGAAAACGTTTAATTGGTCCAAATTTTGTGATGTGGTCACTTTTGATGACTTGTAGCATCTCAGTCAAGCTACTAATTACAGCACAGAAGATGACGATTTGGCCCATTGTGCTTATGCTGACTCTTTGAAGGAGCTGTCCCATTGGTTCCATTCCTGTGTTCCTACTCTATAGCTCTGCAAGTTTTCTCTTTCAAGTATTTATTCAGTTTTCTTTTGAAAGTTATTATTGAATCTGCTTTCACCACCCTTTCAGGTAATGTATTACAGATCATTGCAACTTTCTGCATTTATATATAAAATGAAGTTTTTCATTGTCACCACTGGCTCTTCTGTCAATTTTAAACCTAGTCCCCTGTTTACTGATACTTCCACTAAAAATAGATTCTCATTAATTCTATTGATATCCTGAGAGAATTTGAGCACTCAAATCTCCTCTTAACCTTCTCTGCTGTTAGGAGAGCAACCTCAAATTTCTCTACTGTTGCAATTTAACTGAAGTCTTTCATACCTGGTACCATGCTAGTAAATCATCTGTGCGTTCTCATTTAAAGCACTGACGCCATTCCTGAAGTTTAGGGTCCAGAATCAGCCACTATACTCCAGTTTGGGCCAAACCAATGTTTTATAAAGGTTTAGCACAGCTACCTTGCTTTTGTACACTCTTCTATTTAAAAAGCCAAGGATCCTGTATGTGTTTTTAACGGCCTTCCTCACTTGTCCTGCCACCGTCTAAAACTTTAATTCCCTCTGTTTCCGCCACTTCTTTTAAAATTGTGCTATTTGTTTTGCATTGTGCCTCATTATTCCTACCAAAATAAACAACATCACACTTCTTCGCTAAATTTCATTTATCACACCCAGTTCACCAGCCTTGCGCCCTGAAGCCTGTTACTATTTTGCTCATTGTTTGCTCCATGCCCTGTAGTAGGGGATGTAGTATTCCCTGTAAACCCAAGTCCAGATTATTAAAAGAGCAGTGGTCCTAACACTGACCTTTGGGGAGACTGCTGTATGCTTCTCTGCAACCTGAAAAATAATCATTTGCTGCTCACCTCTGTTCCTTAGACGATTTTGCATCCATGCAGCTACTGTTCCTTTAATCCAACGGACTTCAGTTTTGCTAACTCTATGCGGCGCTTTATCAAACGCCTTTTGAAAATTCATATACACCATATATAACTACCCTCCCTTCATCAACTTTTGCAAAAGAGCACCACCTGATCAAAAGGTAGGATAAGATGACTTTGTGTTTTAGCCCCTGTTCTGTCATCAGTGTTGGAATCCATATGTGAATATACTTGTGTTTATTTATAATTCACAGAGTAGCTAAAACTTCTGGAATAGAGATCATCAGGAGTTCAGAATTTTTAGAAAGAAAATGTAGAATTCAACTTGGTTGCCTAAAGTGGAGTAGACAGTGACCTTTGGCATATGGATCAAATCCAATCCTGATGGAACGGAAGTGTTCTCTGCCTGCTCACTGTAGGGGCGTTACCAGAAATGAGTTGAACATTCGATGACTCGTGGGCATGATCCCAGAACTACTTAGAAATTGGCATTAAATTGGTAATCTCCCACAAGACCATAGATAGGGTCATTGGTGTGGGCAGTGGAAGAAGTGTGTTACTGGTATAGTAGGTGATGTTCTTCTGATGTGGGGCTAAGGCACAGACTTAAGAGACCTTTACTCTTAAGTTTGGGCATGCTTGATGCTGAAACCATATGTCTGAGATGCATTGTTTTCATACCTTGGCACCAATATACTTCACTTTGATCAACATAAAAAGAAAATTCACATTCCAAAAAAAATCAACATAAAATTGCTCTAAAAAATTTCCCATTTTGATTAAGGCCTCCAGAGCAGCAGAGCCAACCTGACAGCCAAAGCAGCACTGCTGCTGATACTTCAGCAACATCCAGCAGCACGGCCTCGACTATTAGCAGCCTTGGTAAGTGTCATCAGTAGAAAGTTAAACTGGTTGCCAGTTAGCTACCTGCTTATTAAATTTGATGGCCTGAATAATGAGAGCCCATTCAGCACTTTAAGCCCTGAATTTATTTCCAAACTTTTTTGCTATACATTAAAATTGGTTAATTCATATGAACATACAAATTAGGAGCAGGAATAGACTGCTCGGCCCCTCAAGCTTGGTCGACCATTCAATAAGATCATGGCTGACCTGATTTGTAACCTCAACTCCACATTCTCGACTACCTCCGATAACCTTTCACCCCTTGCTTATCAAGAATCTATCTAGCTCTGTCTTAAAAATATTCAAAGAATCTGCTTCCACCGCCTTTTAAGGAAGAGAGTTCCAAAGACTCATAACCTTCTGAGAGAGAAGATTTTTACTTATCTTTGTCTTAAATGGGCAGCCCTTTATTTTTAAACAATGTCCTCTAGTAATCTAGATTCTTGCAGAAGGGGAAACCTCCTTTCCACATCCATCCTGTTGAGTCCCCTCAGGATCTTGTATATTTCAATCAAGTCACCTCTTACTCTTCTAAACTCCAGCTGATGCAAGCCTATTCTGTCCAGTTCAGGATGTGTTAATGCATTAAGAGGCTAACCTTTTCGTTATAGTGATTGTGTTAGTCTTCACAGAGCACACAGAATGTACAAGCATCGGAAAAAAGACCTGAAAAGGCCAACTGGTCTATTAAACCTGCTCCATCCTGATATAGTGCAATCTATAAGCACCATTATACAATCTCTCAAAATAGGCCAGAGGCAATGTGGGGAAAACTTAGGCTAATTTAGGAATATCTGGGATGTACCTTGCTGATCTCAAATACAATCAGGCAAGCTCCAGGAGACCATGTTGACTTCAGTCTGATCCCAGTTAACCCACCCATCTAGCTTTAGTTTTGTAGCTTGACATTACTGAAAATTACTTTCTTCCTTCTCCTCTCCATACATTGTTTCTTGGTCATGATAACTATTAGATAACCTGCTCTCGTCAGTGTTGCCTTGCAGCCCTTCAGTAGGGGACTTGTCCAGGATGACTTAGTCTTTTCCTTACTGCTCCTCTCCCTGGAGAAATCCATGTGTTTTTTTTAATACATTATGCTATGTTCTTTTCACTGATCTGTCCTGTGCAGAACTTTAAATTTTGCATCAGGGGCAAGTAAAGCTGTTGATTAGAGCCATGTTGCTTCTGTCACTAGCCTGGCCCAACATCCAGGTCGATGCCACCATTGAGGAAAAATTCAAAGCTTCTAGTAACCAGCTCAAATCATAACAGCAGAGACCTGGTTGTAGTCACCTTCCCGCTTTTTTAGCTAAGATGTAGGGTGCAATCCAATAACATCTGCTAAAATGGTGGAGAGTGGAGTGCAAGTTAGGAGAAAATCTTTAAATATCCTTTTCATCTCTTCTAAATGCAGTGGTTCAGATTGGATATGTTTCCATGAATTTGGGAGGTGGTGGTGAGGTTTTGTTCTCCATGTGTAGCCAAACAATTATTGTCTTTCAATTCAGCTGAGACCCATCACTTGCAGGTCCCTCCACTTTCACCTGATGTTGTACAACAGATTCCTCTGAAGTTTGTTAGTTAGAGATTGTTTGTTGAAACTGGGTTTCCCCTCTCATTTGAATATCCGAACCTATCTGTAGAACCTGTTGGTGATGTTGACCTTAAACCAAATTTATTTAGTTTTTGTTTTGTTTTGAATTTATTTGAGCATTTGTTATGATGTGTTCTCCCATTGCCCTAATGTCTTGTGTGTTCCAGGTGGATTGGGAGGACTTGCAGGTTTGAGCAGCTTGGGATTGAATTCATCCAACTTTCTGGAGTTACAGTCTCAGATGCAGCGCCAGCTACTGTCAAATCCAGAAATGATGTCTCAGATCATGGAAAACCCATTTGTGCAGAACATGCTGTCAAACCCAGACATGATGAGACAGTTAATTGTGACCAACCCACAGATGCAGCAGTTGATTCAGCGAAACCCAGAGATTAGTCACATGCTTAATAACCCAGACATAATGAGACAAGTAAGTCAGAGGGAGCAAGCAAAGAGATCATAATTTTTTCCATTTGTTTAACTGAAAAGAAGTAAATTGCATTGCAAAAACTGCTCTGTTCTTTTCGAACCAAGCAATCAAAGCTCCCTCCCCAACATGGTGACGAGTTGAAATGTGAATTCCTAGAGAGAAAGATGGCAGGAGCAGGCCTGATGGCTGAATTGCCTCTTCTCATTCTGCATTGTTCTTTTGTGTAAGCCTGGACGTAAAGCATTTCGAGACAAGTAATTATTGCATTTGGACATGTGCTCAGCTTTTAAGTTTTTGAAATAATTTTGTTGTGCTATGTGAAAGATCTACATGTTTAAGAGATGACAAACAATCAAAACACTTTAGGTGTTTTCTCTTTAGCAAGGATAATGATGCAAACATAATTTTAAACAAATCTAAATTCTGTGCCTTAAGAGCTGCCGATTTGGCTTAGTTTGATTTTGAATCTTTTTTTCAGATTTGAGCTTTACATTGTGCGCGCTGTTGTCTCCCCGGCTAATTTAAATATCATCCTATTTTGAAATAGACTTTAGAACTTGCGCGAAATCCAGCTATGATGCAGGAAATGATGCGGAACCAAGACCGAGCTCTTAGCAACCTAGAAAGTATTCCAGGTGGTTACAATGCTTTGAGACGAATGTACACTGACATCCAGGAACCAATGTTGAATGCTGCCCAAGAACAGGTAGGTGGGCAATCAATGTCAAACCTTCACCAAAAAGAAAACCTAAATAGTCTTCTGTTTCAACTCACCATCCAATTTTAGGAAAAACTGCACTGGCATCCAAATTTTTCTTCTGTAAGGGTACTTGCAAATTTGAGCTCTACAGTGCAAACTATGACTGGATTTTTATAATGTTTGTATTACAGCATGGATTAAAGTATTTACAATGGAATCTGGAGGCTTGTCCTTGTAGCTACTAGTTGTATATACACTCAATGTAAATTTACAAGCTTACAATTTACATTTTCAAGGACACTTGTTTCCTGTTGCATACTTTATTTTTTGGTTTTGATTATGCACGTGTTTTTCTTGTTTTTCCCCCATGTTTCTGTGAAAACCAACAAATAAAGGAGGATCAATGATTTGTCTTCTGATATGAATTATATCTGCATTTTGTTCCCACCAATGTGAAGTGGGTGCTGGTGTCAAAATGGTGCCTTCGGCATAATGGAGCACATATCATCCATTCATGTTAAAATTTGCAATACCATTTATGAATTGGCTATCAACGATGGCTGTTTTTCTTTTTGGTGCACGATTCAAACATGTTCTGCGCCAAAACATTTACCTCAAAACTAATCACTCATTGTAATTGAGATTAGTTTTGAAAAGAATCATTCTTGTTTTCATAAGATTTTCTTTCTCTTCAAAAGATCCCTAGCTCTGTTCACTCTTCTAGTAGTTCTGTAACATTTTGTTTGGTCTTTTAATGACTATTCACTATTACTCTCATGAGTAGAAACACTGGAACATGATAGTCCCATTATATTCTCCAAGACTGGTTCATACACTAATAATACCTGTTTTTATTTAGTGTATGATAATAGTGTGTCCTGTCTGCCCAAACCTCTTCTGATGGTTAGCAATCACAATGTTGCCACTGGATTGCACAATGGGGTAGACACTTTTGGAACTTGTTTAGCTTAGAATGATGGGGCGAAAACACCCTCACTCTGCTGATAATTAATCTTTTGCTATCTGAGTTTAGGCAGTCTCTTAATATTCATGGACCCCCCAGCACAAAACTGTCCTGAATTTGGCACTCATTCGCAGCCTTGCTTCATATGAGCCTGAAGATGTGTGTAGGAAATGGATTAAATCCAAAAGTAGATGGTGCCCTTCTAAAGCTTGGGCTGAGGCATATTCTTGGGGGCAGAACAGAGAGCTTTATGTTATGTCTAGCTGCATCACACCTAACCTGGAGCTTTTGATAAGCACCCAGTTTGACTGAAGTATATTATGTCCCATTCCTCAACACTGTATGGACTTGATGGGCCAGATGGCTGCCTTCTGTCCCGTTATGTCTATGACTATCTCTTTCGATGAGCTTGAACACAAAATTCAAATGTAAAAAGCTAATTATACATATGAAATACTTAAAAGTAAAATACTGCAGGTGCTATAAATCTGAAATAAAAGCAAAATGCTGGAAATTCTCCACAGGTGCTGCCTGACCTGAGTCATAAACAGAATTAATGTTTCAGGCAAATGACCTTTTGTCAGAACTGGAAAAAGTTAGTGATGTACCAGTTTTTAAGCAGGTATTGAGGCAGGGGAAGGGGGCAAGAAAAATGGGAAGGACTGTGATAGGGTGGAGGGTAGGAATGATTTAGTGATATCGATGATGGTGCAAGGAAAAAGGGGATGGCATTGGGACAAGTAAAGAAACAAAAGATGAGTTCAGAGTTGTTCGCAAATGGCAGCAGCAGAATCATTATTAACAAATGTCTGAAAAAATGGGGACCATCATTATGATTTGAAATTGATAACTCACTGTTTAAGTTGAAAGACTGCAAAATGCAAGATCAAAAAATGCAATGAAGTTCCTTGTGCTTCATTGGAACAGTGAGGCTGAGGACAGAAAGGTCACTGTGGGAGAATTGAACAGTGTACAGAGAATTGAAATGGCAAGTAATTAAGAAGCTCAGGGTCATGTTTAAAGACTATTCAGCAAAGGATCACCCAATTTGTGATTGGTCTCCCCAGTGTGAAGGAGACCACATGGAGTAGTTAATGTTGTATTAGTGGAGACAATGTCATATCCCAGTCATCTGAAGGGGAGATAATTGTCCTGGCTTACTCTGACTTATGTTATTTCAAGAGTGGAGATCCACTTGATGCTACAATGCATGTGTAGCATAGTTTGCTTACCAAATATAATGACAAGCCATTGTTAAAAACAAGGTCTGTAAATCAGTTTTGCAAACACAATGCCTAATTACCATAAGTTCTAATGGTTAAGAATAAACATGATTTTCCAGTTAATATTTCACAAACAATTTCCTTGACTTGGATTCTTGAATAAGACTACTGTAATCAGCAAATCTTATCACAAGGCTGTGCATGAAATTTGAAAAGTATTTCCAAGTTTTAAAAAATTTGGCTACCAATTTACTGAAGTTGGTTAATATAAATCTCAAAGTGTATTGTATGGGAGGTAAATTAGCTTCCAAAAGTGAAGATATGGCTGCCAATTTGAGTGAAAATTGACTCTTGGGCTCTTTTTCTCAAAATTTCAAAACTTGGATGGAATGGTACAGGAGTGTTGGTACAATTTAAATGAAGTTAATACTTTAAGCTAGGTTTTTGATATCAGACTGTTGGCACATGGTGACTTATATGTATTTTAAGAGTCCTGGATCATTAAGAGATGGGATGAGGAAACTAATGATTATTACTTTGTAAAGAACAGAATATATGTTTCATTTTCACTGTAGTTTGGAGGCAACCCCTTTGCATCTTTGGTGAGTAGCCCTGATGCAGGCAATCAGCCATCACGCACAGAGAATCGAGACCCCTTGCCTAATCCCTGGGCTCCACTGTCGAGTTCACAGACACCTACAAGTACAACCACAAGTGGAACTACCAGTCAGCCCACAATGTCAGGCCTAGGAGCTGGATTGGGAGGTAAGGTTCCTTTGTCAGCAATGGTTTAAGAGCTGAAGAGAATATAAACATTTCATTCAGTAGCTCTTAGGTTTCCAGAAGTTAAAATCAGAAAATACAGTATTTGCTGAAAATTCAAAAGTGGGTGTATCTTATTGATTGCTAGCTAGTATACTGATGATGAATCCAGTACAATGGTAGAATTGCATTAAGTTTTTGGTTTTTTTCATGTCCTGCAAAGGAAAACCCATTCAGCATGGAAGTGACTGGAATTGTTTGTACAGCGCCTTCTTATAGTTTGTAATATTTTGATGCTTCTCAAAGGTTTCCAAAGGCACACAACACAGCTTAAAAAGTTCTTAATATAGCAGTTCTTTTCTAAATTGACTTGGTATCACCCATTGAGAGCTCTCCTGTGCTGTGCTATAGTGATGATGTTTGAAGAGTGGATGCCTTGTATTTCTTCCTGCCAGGCATCTCCTGGCAGGAAGACTTTTTTCCCTTTTTCTATTTCCCTTTTTATCTCTTAATTTATTTTGCTCTTTTCTTTATTTTGTTCTCTTCCTCTTTACCTCTCCCATACCCCCACCACGAGTGTACTAATCCTGGGAGTAGAAACTCAGTGCTATGGGCAATCTCCTGGAGCACCCATCACCAACCTGCATTTGTGAAATCCTAATCTTATTAAATGATCTATTCCACAGCAGGATCTGGTATGTTCAACACACCAGGTATGCAGAGCCTATTGCAGCAGATCACAGAAAACCCACAGCTAATGCAGAACATGCTCTCAGCGCCTTACATGAGGAGTATAATGCAGTCTCTGAGTCAGAACCCTGACCTTGCAGCACAGGTACAGACTCAGATGCCTCGATGTATTTTCTATAAATTAACTGTACCTAACAATAACACTTGTATTAAGTAATGCCTTATCATGTTGAAATATCTGTTTCACATTTTAAAGTACAGCAATTAACACACAAATTTGACCTCCATTCTGTTCCAGCAATATCCTATAAACAGCATAAAGATAAGTTGACAAATTAATATTTTTTGGTGATATTGGTTGAGGGAAGAGACGTGGCCATGAAAATTGGGAGAGCTCCCTATTCTATTAGTAATATAAGCAGGCTTTTTAACGCCCACCTAAAACAGACAGGGCTTCAGTTTAGTGGCTGACCCAAATAATGGCACTGGTGACAGTGCATGCTGCACTGTCAGCCTAAATTGTGATGTTCCAGAGTGGGATTTCAAAAAACAATTTTCCAACTCAGGGGTAAGAATGTTACTAACTGACTCTTCAAGCTACACTGCATTTGAGTTTGAGGTTAATGGCTTACTTTTTTAATGCTGGTAACTAATTCATCACTTATTAAAACTTTAAGTGTTCAAAGGTCCAGAGAAATGAACATGAGCTTTGAATTATATTGCAAAACTATGGTATATAGACCTGACATTTATTATTTCATTCCTTCCCTCCAACATAAGATCAAAGTGGGGATGTTTGCTGCTGATTGTACAATGTTCAGCACCACTTATGACTCAGATCATATGGACACAGACTGCTTCAGTAAGACCTGGACCACATTCAGGCTTGGGCTGATAAATGGCAAGTAACATTTGCGCCGCAAAAGTGTCAGGCAATGACCATCTCCAACTAAAGAGAATCCATCCATCACCCCTTGATGTTTAATGGCATTACCGTCACTGAATTCCCCACTATCAACATCCTGGGGGTTACTATTGACCAGAAACTGATCTGAACCAGCCATATAAATATTGTGGCTAGAAGAGCATGTCAGAGGCTGGGAATTCTGCAGCAGGTATCTCACCTCCTGAATCGACGAAGCCTGCCCACCATCTGTAAGGCATAAGTCCAGAGTGTGATGGAATACTCTCCACTTGTCTGCACGAGTGCAGCTCCAGCAAAACTCAAGAATCTTGACATGATCCAGGACAACACAGCTCACTTGATTGCCATCCTATCCACCACCTTAAACACTCACTGACTTCACCACTGACACAGTGGCAACAGGGTGTATCATACACAAGGTGCTCAACCACCTAGAAGGACAGCAGATGCAAGGGAACACCACCTGCAAGTTCCCCTCCGCGCAGCATCTTGACTTGAGCTATATTGCCATTCCCTCCCTATTGCTGGGTCAAAATCCTAGAACTCCCTTTCTAACAGCACCATGGGTGTACCTACACCTCATGGACTGCAGTGGTTCAAGAAGACCATTCACCACCACCTTCTCTAGGGCAATTAGGGATGGGCAACAAATGCTAGCCAATGACACCCATTTGCTGCAAAGGAATTTTAAAAAAATTATTTCAAGCTGTTATTTTAACACGTTTGCTTTTGATTGCAATTTTAAAGTCACTTTTTTGGACAAACAATACCCAGTTTACTTTTTTTTTCTCTCTTCACCTTTTTGTTTCCATGTCGTTTCAATTTACCAAATGTCCATTGTTCATCAGCCTAGAAGTGTCCGCAGATGTTGATGAATGCACCTATTTCTGCAGCAGTTACTAGATAGCTGCTAAGAGCAGAATCGCTTTATTGTCTACCCTGTCCCAGGCAGTGGACAGAGTGTAGTACCCCATTACTGTCTCCAAGCTCAATTTGAATGGTGAACATTTTTGTATATGTTTAACTTGCCATTGAGCTAGGAACCTATACGCCTTTGCTGCCTGTTACCGAAGGTGTAGGTACCATAGTTGCAGATTAGTTTCAGTCATGTTTGAAGAAATTTAGATGTTTCCAGGCATACAACCCTAAACTATATCATACTGCTTGGTGAGCCAAATAATATTTGCCATCCAAGAGTTCATTTTGGATGCTTGCATCAACATCATGGCCATGACGGTAACTTAGCTAAGGGTGATACTTTTTTTTCCCCCCTAAATAAAGCCTCTTCACTTGGCTGTACCTTCCATTACTTGCCCTGTCCAGACTCGTGCAGTGGTGGTGTGTGGCTTTTATTTAAATCACAGCTTGATCTGTCCCTGTACTCCTGTGGCACTTTCTCCTCCTTTTAAGTATCTTACATTGTTCCACCCCTCTCGCCTCTCATTTAAAATCCTCGTCTTCTACCACCTTCCCAATTACCATAAAACATTTTTTCACTGGGATATCCTCACTGCTTTCCTTCTTCAACCTTTGCACCAAACAACTTATTCTTGGTGAATTCAACTTCCATCTCAATTCATCTCTCACTTTCCTCTGAGTCCACTGCCCTCTAACCTCCCTTAATCTCTCCCTCCAAATAAACTCCCTGGCTGAGATTCATAGCAACCACCTTGACCTTTCCATCTCATGTGGCCTTGCTACTCCCATTGTGTCAATCACAGATAAGGCCATCTTTGTTATATTGTTGTCCACTCACATGCTCCTTCTCCCTCCCATCCTACTTCTTTGCCCACCCCTGGAAGAAGAAAATTCTCTCCTAGCAACAGCACTTTCAAAATCTCAACCACCTAGCCTTTGGTTCTTCATTCACTATTTCTGCAGCTGCTGATCTGGTTAACCACAGGCTAACTTCAAGCTTTGATGTCCTCGTCCCCATTGAAACCATCACACTCTCTCTCACCCTGGTTGGGGCCCTCATCTCTCTGAAGGCCAAAGGACACAGACTTAGTATAAAAGCAAGTATCTTCAGATGTCTCAAAGCACTTTCCAGCCAATGAAGTACTTTTTGAAGTGTAGGCACTCTTGTAATGTAATGTAGGCAATGCAACAGCCAATAGGCTGATAATGACCAGGCAATTTGTTTTAGTGATGTTGATCGAGGGATAAATATTGACCAGGACACTGAGGATAACGCCTCCCCGCCGCGCGCGCCCCCCCCCCCCCCAAAAAAACACCAAACTCATCTTCGGAATAGTGCAGTGGGATTTTTTTTACATTCGTTTGAGGGCAGATGAGGCCTTGGCTTAAGGTCTCATCCAAAAGCTGGCACCTCTGACAGTGCTGCATTCCCTCGGTACTGCACTGACAAGGTAGCCTTGATTTTTGTGCTCCAATCCTGAAGTGGCACATGAACCCAGAACCCCTGACCTGGAGGCAAGAGGGTGACCAACTGAGCCACAGCTAATGCAACATCAAATTGTATTTAATGTCTTTAATGTAATTAAAAAGTCCCAAGGGGCTTCACAGGGACGTTATAAAGTAAAATATGTTACTCAGCCACATATGCAAATATTAGGGCAAGTGATCAAAAGATTGGTCATTGAGATAAGTTTTAAGGAGTGTCTTAAAGAAGGAAACTGAGGTGAAGAGGTTTAGGGAGGGAATTCCAGAGCTTAACGCCCAGGCAGCTGAAGGCATGACCATCAATGGTGGAACATTTAAAATTGAGGGTGCTCAAGAGGCTAGAATTAGAGGAGTGCAGATATCATGGTAGGTTGTGGGGTTGTAGGAGATTAGAGATAGGGAGGCAAGAAACCATGGAGAACTTTTAAAATTCTCAGGGAGCCAGGGTAGGTCAGCGAGCACAGATGAGTGAATGTAAGTTGTTGAGTTATGACATGGGCAGCAGAATTTTGGATGAATGGAGGGTAGAAATTGGGAGGCCAGCAAGGAGCGCATTACAGCAATCAAGTTAAGAGCTAGCAAAGGCATGGATGAGGGTTTCAACAGCAAATGAGCTGAGGCAGGGGCAGAGTTGGTCAAAGTTATGGAGGTGGAAATAGTTTGTCTTGGTCATGAAGTAGAGATATAGTTTTGGGGTGAATTATTACACCAAGTTGCAAACAGTCTAATTCCCCATCAGTTGCCCGGGGAGAGGGGAATGTTTCTCAGTGGCTAGTGAGTTTGTGGTGAGGACTGAAAACAATAGTTTCAGTTCCCCCAGTATTTGGTTGGAAGAAATTTTCAGCTCATCCAGTACTGGATGTTGAACAAGTAGTCTGATAATTTGGAGACAGTGGAGGGGTTGAGGGAGGTGGTGCTGAGAGAACTGGATGTCGTTAGCGTTCATGTGGAAACTAGTGTTGTGTTTTCGGAATGTGTTACTGAGAGGCAACCTGTAGGTAAGGAATAGGATGGAGCTAAGGATATATCCTTGACGGATGCCAGTAACTGTGCTGGAGCAGGAAGAGAAGCCATTGCTAGTGATTCTCCGACTATAATTAGATAAGAATGGAAGCAAGTGCAGTCCCATCCAGCTGGATAAGGAGGGAGAGGTTGAGGATGATAGTGGAGGAGGATGTTGTGATCAACGCTATAGGGGTTGAGAAGGACCAGATAGGATAGTTTAGCTTTGTCACAGTCTGTCAAGTGAAAAAAAAATTGGTCAAATTAAATATTTGTGCTAACAAGGTTCCATAGTAACAGGAATATCAGAAAACAAAAACATCATTTTTTTTCTTCAAACAAACGAACTAAGGCAGATCTTCCTTGTATGTTGCAGATCATGCTGAACAATCCGCTGTTTGCAGGAAACCCTCAGCTGCAAGACCAAATGAGGCAACAGATCCCTAACTTTCTGCAGCAGGTAAATGAGTTTATTTTTGGCTTCACCCAATACCCAAATGCTGAATCACTTGCTTTATTCACATTGAACTTTGCAAGTGACTGAGAGCAGTTGGAAGGTGTTAAACTGTTCCTATTTGTAAACATACAGCTGTATTGATTTCAAATAAGTTGTGTGAATGCTCTAGAGTAAAATGATGTGTTATGGCACATCCACATCCAAGATCTGGAGGTACTCCATGACATGGTTTAGACCATAAGACATAGGAGCAGAAATTAGGCCATTCGGCCCATCGAGTCTGCTCCGCCATTCAATCATGGCTGATAAGTTTCTCAACCCCATTCTCCCGCCTTCTCCCCGTAACCTTTGATCCCCATACCAATCAAGAACCTATCTATCTCCGTCTTAAATACACTCAATGACCTGGCCTCCACAGCCTTCTGTGGCAATGAATTCCATAGATTCACCACTCTCTGGCTAAAGAAGTTTCTCCTCATCTCTGTTCTAAAAGGTCTTCCCTTTACTCTGAGGCTGTGCCCTCGGGTCCTAGTCTCTCCTAATGGAAAAATCTTCCCCATGTCCACTCTATCCAGGCCTTTCAGTATTCTGTAAGCTTCAATCAGATCCCCCCTCATCCTTCTAAACTCCATCGAGTATAGACCCAGAGTCCTCAAACGTTCCTCATATGTTAAGCCTTTCATTCCTGGGATCATTCTCGTGAACCTCCTCTGGACCCTCTCCAGGGCTAGCACATCCTTCCTGAGAAATGGGGCCCAAAATTGCTCACAATATTCTAAATGTGGTCTGACCAGAGCCTTGTAAAGCCTCAGCAGCACATCCCTGCTTTTATATTCTAGTCCTCTCAAAATAAATGCCAACATTGCATTTGCCTTCCTAACTACCGCGTCAACCTGCAAGTTAACCTTAAGAGAATCCTGGACTAGGACTCCCAAGTCCCTTTGCACTCCAGATTTCTGAATTCTCTCCCTGTTTAGAAAATAGTCCATGCCTCTATTCTTCCTACCAAAGTGCATGACCAAAGTAGCTTTGCTACTGTCTAGGGATTGAATTCATTAGATATTTGTACTTTGTGCTTATGTTATGCTTTTCATATTTCACAATATGCAAATAAAGACACTTAATCCACTGTAACCTCAGATATGCCCACAACTATATACTCACTGAATCAGCTTCTTAGTTAATCCTTCTCAAGACATTGTGGTATCTTCTTGAATCCAAGTTCTGTCCATTTTCATCTCCAAGGCTGAGTTGATTTACTAGCTGGGATATTCCATGCCTCCTGGCACCTGGCGTGTTGGGTGGCATGAGTGGACAATATGGCACGATCGGTTTCACGATGGCTTGAAACCAGTTTGTGATTGTCCACTCAGCCTGCCACTTCCTGCCATCGGACGTCGGGAACCTCATTGTAATACATCAGCATATCATTATAAGATCAGCCTGCTGGACTCAACCTCCCCCCACCCCGCTGGATCGGCTACCCACGCTAATGTGTTTCACAACAGCGCATAAGCGACATGCACCTGGTGGGCTGCACTTCGCTCGGGACTTCAAGGTTTGTTTGCCTACCTTGCTTCAGTCAGCGCACTCAGTCATCAGTGCCAGGCTTCACAGACAGCATCACATCACTTTTAGAGGGGCTCACGGGTAGGCCTCTACCTATGAGATCAGCCATATATGGGTGGCTTTTCAATGGCTGCAGGGCAAGGTCTTGCCTGGGGAAGGGGGAGAAGTGGCCTCAGCCAAGGGAAGAGGCTGCAGGATTAGAGCTGTACTGGGGAAGGAGGGTATCCCCGGGTGTATGTGTGTGGGGGCACATGTTGATCTGTGCAAGTGGCCTCAAGATGGTGAGGGCTGAGGCAGTCTCCAGAGGATGTGAGGCCAGATGGACATGTGAGGGTATGTGTGTGAGAATGGGTGGTGATATCCCTTCAGCTGGCAGTGAGTGAGATGCCAGTGAATGTGTGATGGGCTTGAGTATCTGAGTTTAGAGTGAGATGATTGTCATACCTTGGCTGCATGGATGAGATCATTCACCCTCTATCTGCCTTGGATAGCCAACCTCTTCTGTGCAGCATTGGCACTGACCACCACTGCCATTGCCTACCAAATTAGAGTGGTAATGTAGCTGCTCTCCTGCGGCCAGATTGGGGAAAAGGACATCACAGTGGACCTCCACAGCGTCCAAAGGTGCTCAAGGGCTGCAGTCGTCTTGCCTTTCGGGGCTGTCTTCTTTGCTGCAGTCCTAGGCTGGAAGCGCTCAGCGCGGCTGTACTTCAAATGTGGTGCCTGGCGTGATGAAACGGCGAGGTGATGGCATGGTGAATGAATGAGAGTCCACCTGCCATGGAAACGGCGTTTTACTGGGAATGCGTAAGTAATGTGGCGGGTTTGGGAGAATACAATGTGAAAACCCAACATCGTGGCCGGCAGGTAAAACATCGTTTTACCCACCCGCTACTACATTTAGTGTAGACCTGGGACGTTTCCGCCCACTGTTACTCAGGGAAACCCAAATTTCGCCTCATTCTGATATTTCCTTTTTTCAGTTTTCCTCTTGCACTTTCCACTGCATGGTGCACACAATATGTAATAGATATATGGTGATTTGCATTTCCTCTCCAGGGATCAATAAAGGAAGAGTTGATGTAAACTGAGATAAAATTGAGCTGTTTGTGTAGAGATGTGCAGCTTCTAATTCTATAGTGCAATCTAGCACCAGTGGTGACTGAGTATTTCAGGGAATTGTTATTGTGCTGCAGTGTGTGCTGGAGTGTCTTAAAGTTCATGATGTAGCAAATAGATGAAACCCAAAGTTTTCAATCTTGACCAAAGTACCATGTTCTTGTAATTCCAGATGCAGAACCCTGAAACATTATCTGCTATGTCAAACCCAAGAGCCATGCAGGCTTTACTGCAGATTCAGCAAGGCCTGCAGACGTTATCCACAGAGGCCCCAGGGCTTCTGCCAGGGTAAGAGCTTTGTTATGAAACGGTAGTTAAGTGCTACTCCATAAACAAAAATGGATGTTGAGTCCTAAACATACTGTTGACACTGCTTTACATAGTATTACATAATATTTACAATACAAATGAGGCCAGTATGGCTCTGCTGGTATTTATGCTCCACATGGGCCTACTCCCACCCTCCTTCACCCAACTCCATCAACACATACTCCTATTCCTTTCTCCTTCATGTGCTTTGGCTCCAAATGTGCCAGTCATCGTTAATGTATCCAGCAAGTGCACTGGTTACTGGGGGTTAATAGGGATTGAATTACAGTATTGCATGAAGAACAGACATCCAGGTTTGTCTTGTAATCAATACTCTTAGTTTCTTAACAATTTCCCTCCCCACAGCTACAGAATTGGGCTAGTCCATTGTGCCTCTACTTACCATTTTAGTTATTACATTTTTTAAAAACCAAAAAACCCTACAACTCAGTGTATTGCTTCTCTCTGGCTAGAGATTAGCTAATTTGCATAATTTGAAAAATCCGATCACTTGGCATGAGTTTTGACAAAGAGCAAAAATACACAAAATCCACTTCCTTGACAAAAAGTGACCTGCACCTTTAGTCATGACTGTTACTTTGGAGGACTTTAATGTGGGTTGTGAATAAATTGCTGTTAATGTTTCTGCAGGACATCATTCTTCTCATGTGGTTGTAACAGTTTTGCATAAAAACTTGCTCTATTGCTTTTGCTCTGTTAAAGTTTTTTGTATTGTTCAGTGACTTGATGTGACTCAATTGCTGCTATTACACTTAATCCCTAACCACTGCCATTTCAATTTCATCAATATATATATCCGGCATGCCCAGGGAATGGGTGGTGCTGGTTAAGTGTTCGACTTAGATGGAATACAGTGCAATACTTGTAGTATGAACTAATGTACAAGTACTCAGGAAGTAAAAACCAGTATTCTTTTTACTTGTAAACCTCTAACAGTACAGTAAAACATAAATTGAAGTATAAAATAATAGTGTGCAGGTTCCGGATAACTTTGTAATTGCTTCTGGTTGATTAAGTGGCAATTTGTATTAGGGAAACATCAGAAATTCTGGTTGGTAGAGTGCCAGATAATAAAGTTTACTGTAAAATGTTCAGAACTCTTGGTAACATCCCAGAGTCTATAATCTTTTGCTGAATAATTTGGTAGCGCTTGCTGCAAATATTAGCCTAAAGGTGGCACAGAATTCTAGGCATACTGCTTGTGATGCAGCTTTTGGAAATCTTCTACATTGTACTGTGAACTGAATGTTGTTACTATCTTGTTCCATGTTGTTGGCAGACTTGTTCAAAGTATTCTGTTTAATTTTTTTCTTTAAAGATATGGCAGTGGTATTGGAGGAATTGGCACAGTTACCCCCAATACAAATGAGAATACTGGTGGAGCAAGTGGAACAGTGGGAACTGAGGGCGGACAGCAGCATTTTGTGCAGCAGATGTTGCAAGCATTAGCTGGAACGAACTCCCAGGTATTATGAAATGAGATGAAAATACAGTTGGCCAGTAATTTTGATGTAACATGACACGCACCAGATTCCAGTCTCTCTCAAGGGAGGGTAGTTGTGGTTATGACATTGAAATGAAATCCAGCTGTTCATAAAACAAATGCATCATAATTTTATAATTGCCCCAAAATCTTGGAAGATTACTGGATTTCTAAGCTGAAATCCTAAAACCTATTTGGGAAAAGCCTGGCTGCTTTTTGCGGCTTCCCTGCAACACCTTCATTGAGATCAACGCTGGTAATTTTGGGGATAAAACTGTGTATGCAGTTTACTGTGTACCATGTTTGCATCTGTATTCACCAGAGAAGAGAATACAGCCAATGTTACAGTAAAGGGGGAGATGGTAGAGAAATTGGTTAGGATTAGACTGAAGAAGAGGTACTTAAAGGTCCTCAAAGTAGAAAAGGCATCTGGTCCAGATGGGATGCATCCTGGATTGCTAAGGGGAGGGTAGAAATTGTGGAGGCTTTGGCTACAGTCTTCCATGCCTTGGATACGGGCCTAATGCCAGAGGGTTGAAAGGCTAAAAATGTTGCAATCTGTTCAATAAAAAGGGGAGAGGGATAATTAGCTAACTACAGGCCAGTCAACCTATAGGCTTTTAACTTTTAAAGCGAATAATCTAGAATTCCATTGCCACTTTGGAAAACGGTCACCAATACAGATTTCTTAGACAAATCATATATGACTGACTTGCTTAAGTTCTGTGACGAAGTAACAGAGGGTTGATGAGGATAGGGCAGTTGATGTGTGTATTATTACGACCGGGATGGGAGGAGTGAGTGAATTATCAAGGTTCACCACTACGCAGGCCATACCATTTAATCCAAATGTTCAATTTTCTCACTGAAATCACCAATTGTCTGCCTATACTTATAGTACCCAGAATAAAAGAGACTCTGACCAGGCTTCTTTATAAAAATTTTTTAAAAAATGATTGGTTCATTATAAAATAAAACTCCTTTTAAAGAAATTTCAAGAACTGGTTGGCACATGATTGTAATCCAGAAGTATAACTAACTAACCCTTTTAAACTTCCCCAGCGCGCACACAGACACACATACACAGACAAAAGACACACAGGTAGTGTGCAGAGTCGGGTGGATGGAAAAAAAACTTTCTTAGAGAAAAGAATTAAACTTCTGAGGTTCGAGGCTGTCAGTCTGAAGTTGCCTTGGGTGAAGACGTGCCACTGGGCCCAGTAGATGTCAGGAAGTTCACCAATGATGCTTCAGCGTGGAGGAGAGTATAGCTGGATCAATTCTTCCTGTTTCTGCTCGCAAGCCCAAAATTATGTAGACAAACTACACTCCGATGAGGATTATCTGGCTACAGGTCGAGAACCCCACACAGTTTCACAAAACAGAGTGAGAGCTAGTCAGGGTAGCCTTCTGTTGTCAGCCTTTCCCCAACAAGACTGAAAGCAAAACCACAGGTTCAAACATAAAGTTTGCCTCTGCCATGTGATTGCCTTTTTGTCTTGCAGCTTTTCATTAAAGTGCTTTGCAGTTCAAAACAAACAAACACCTCCTCAAGTACCATATAGCTCAGGTGATTGCTTGGAAGAGGCCTGCTTGTTGACAGTTCTAAGGTGAACTTATGACCCTTTTTAAAGAATACTCTCGGGCACCCTCCAATGTCCAAATAATGCAATATCTTTCCATATTTAAAAAAGAATATCTCTCTAAATTGGATTTTATAACAGTATGGACTTTCAAATGGTGTTTGATAAAGTACCACATAATAGTCAGGTTAGAACAATTGAAGCCCATGGGGTGAAAGAGCAACATAGATACAAAATTGTCAAGGGACAGAAAGCAGTGAGTAGAGGTGAGTAGTTGTTTTTCAGACCAGAGGGAAATATACTGTGGTGGCCCACAGAGATTAATATTAAGACTACTACTCTTTTTGATATGTACTCATGACGGGGACCTGATTTTAGAGGGCATAATTTCAAAGTTTGCAATTGACACTAAACTCAAAAGGTAGTAGACATTAAGAAAGATGGTATCTGACTTCAGGAAGACGTAGACTGGTGAATTGAGCAGACAAAATTTAACGAGGTGTGAAGTGATACATTTTGAAAGGAAGAATGAGAAGAGGAAATATAAACTAAATGGTACAATTTTTAAAACAGTACAGGAACAGAGACCTGAGGGTGTGCACAGATCTCTTTGAAGATGGCAACGCAAGGTGGTAAGGCTGTAAAAGAGGCAAACTGGATCCTTGGCTTTATAAATAGAAGCATAGAGTACAAAGACAAGGAAGTTATATTGAACCATTATATCATCTGGTTAGGCCTGAGCTGGAGTAATGTGTGCAATTCTGGCACTGCACTTTAAGAAGGAGGGCAAGGCTTCGAAGAGGGTATGGAAGAGAGTAATAGCAGTGATAAGGGACTTCAATTTAATTCTGAGATTAGTGAATCTCCAATTGTTCTCCTTAGAACAGAGAAAGTTAAATAATAGAAATGTTGAGGATCACAAAGAGTTTTGATAAAATAAATAAGGAGATGTTGTTTCAAGTGGCCAAAGGTTCAGTAACCAGAAAACACAGATTTAAAGCAATGAAAGGGCCAGAGGTGAAATGAGCTAATGGTTATGTACTTATGATCTGGAAAGCACTGCCTGATAGTAGTGGATAGTAACTTTCAGAAGGGAATTGGATCAATACTTGCAGAGGAGAGAATTGCAGGATAGAGGGGGAAAGTAGGACTCATTGGATACTCTTTTGAAGAACAGTCATGGTGGGCAGAATGGCTTCCTTTGGTACGATTCTATGATTTTATGATGCAGCAATATGATAATGACCAGATAATCTGTTTTATTGATATTGGTTGATGGATACATATTGTTAGAAACTCCCTGTTCTTATTCTGAATAGTGCCCTGGGATCTTTTACATCGACCTAAGGTGGTGGACGGGGCCTCGGTTTAATATTTGGTCTGAAAGAGAGTGTAGTATTCCCTGCACACTGTTGGATAAACCCTGTACCTATTAAACAAATTTGTGTAGCTAGAGACACTAATATTTGATAATTCACTTCATTTACTATTGACTAAAGATTAATCTTCAACATTCCAAATAACACGCAGAGTAGGGCACATTAGCTCCACATTAATAATTTATTGTACATGGACTTAATGAGCACTTGTGCAGATGGGTTCTCCAGGCCTGTTCATACCACATGATTTTGCAGGCAGTAATGGTCACCTTTTTTCGTCAAACTAAGTAAAATCCCTTTTATGCCATTTTCTCTTTTGGTTTTCTTTCTGCTGGTTGGAACTCTGAGTAATACTTTGACCAACCGCTATTATGAATAGTTTGTCGAGACAAGAGGCCCCATGCCTTTTCACACACTTCCTGTCATTGTTTTTTCCAAGCCACAGCTTTGATGTAAATAATCTGTCAATCTTCTCGAGCAACAAATTACTTTTCTAGGGTAAATAATAACAGAAAATGCAGGAAAGACTCGGCAGGTCTGGCAGCAACTGTAAATCTTGAACTTTTCCTGTTCTGACGGAGAGTCACCAATCTGAAACGTTAGCTTCGTTTCTTTCTCCACAGACATTGCCAGACCTCCCGAGTCATTCCAGCATTTTCAGTTTTCGTTCAAAAATTTCCAGCATCCATGGTCTTTTTCTCCCTTGTACTTTTTCATATTACCTCCCTATGCAGCACCCTGTTATGAAATGAAAGCCTGCGTTTCAAATGCTTATTTTGTGAGCATCAGTGAGGGGGAAAAAGATAGGCTTTTCGAGAACATGATTTAAACCAATTCTGTCTATTGTTTTTATTAATGTAAAAGTGTAATCATACTAACAAACCAGTGTCAGCTTTTTGTGCTCAAGTTTCTAGAGTGAGACTTGAACCTACAACTTCCTGACTACAAGGCAGAAGTGTCACAGATGAGCTACAGCTAATACCTTAACTGTCTGTAAATAATGTGTGGAGACATTGGTTGGTTGAAGACCAGTTTACCTTGATTCCAATATGCTACATCGTAGAATAGTCTGTCAACACTTTGTTGATGCTTACATGTGAAGATGGGCACCTGAAGATCTATGAAATATTCTATTTAGTATTGATAGAGAATACCTGGTGACACGTTTTTCATTCTGTTGCCTTTACATGTCATTGCTGGGCAGACTTTGACTCCGAATCCTGAAGTACAATTTCAGCAACAACTTGATCAGCTCAGTGCAATGGGATTTCTGAATCGTGAAGCCAACCTTCAAGCTCTAATAGCAACAGGTGGAGATGTCAATGCAGCCATTGAAAGGCTACTGGGTTCTCAACCATCTTAGCAATCTTTCTGCAGCTTGCAAATAAATTGTAATTTATTTTTGATATAACAGCAGTTAAATCTTTAAAAACAAATGCTCTTTTCAGCTTGACTTTTGAGGTTCAGTCTTGCAGTTGGAGATGGAGATAATTGCATTATAATAAGAGAGTGCACAGAGGCATTTGTACAGTACATGAGCATTGGGATTTACTGCTTTTTTTTTTGTCAGGCCAAGATGTTGCATGCATAGAAATTTTCTGTTCTGTTTGTAATTTTTAAAAACTTAGATGAGTCATGTGAATAGTTTTTTTGGTCTGACCTGAAAATCTGTTTAAATCTCAAGTCCTGCTGTTTAACTAGTAGCCTCTTGATAGCAATTTGTATAGAATAAAGACTTTGCAAGAGATGCAGAAGAAACTGATCAAAACTGCAGTGTCTGACAACTCATAGCATATTGTGAACGAAGCATGCATTAAGGCAAATACATCCAAAAGACTAAATGCAAAATACCACTGAATCTAATATTTATTACTTTGCTTTATATGCAAAATGAAATGCATAGAAGTGTACTTCATTACATATTATTTCACTGAAAATTATTCAATACCTTTCTAGTCTTGTTGAATGCAATTGCAGTGGTTTTGAGCTTCCTAATTCTGGATGACTTCAATTCTTTGTGCAGCTTTAATGAGCACCTTATTCTAAACCGTGTGCTTTCAACTACAGCAGATTGGCTTTGGCCAGTAAAATCCTAGCATACTGTATGTGCATTATAATTTGGGATGTCACTTTTTTTCCCCCCAAGTGTCACTTGTGATATTAATCTAATTATTTCTCTGAATTGCCTTGTACAAAATATTTAACCTGTCAGTTTTTATCAGTAGTAATTACTTAAGTGCACAGATCATTAAAACTGAATTAAAAATAAATTGTTTTCTGCCTTTTTTTTAAAAAAAATTATTCAATCTCAAATATTCCTGTGAAAGATTTATGGTCAGTAATTCCATAGCTGTTATTCATTTGATCACATAGCTATTGAAAATTATTGTCATGACACTTAAGATAAACGCAAAGGAAAATGTTGATTATCTGGGGTTTGGGAAGATGATCCCAGTTTAGAATTAGCATTGGTATAATGGAAGGAATGACCTCCTCCATATAATATGTAATATTTGGCTGCTAACCTGACTTCCCTTTTGAGTCTTTATAGGTAAATCAAGGTAATTTTAACTGCTTCTAAACTGTTGAGACCAATCATTTGTATCATTTTAAGCTCTAGGTGAGTATTGAGTTTTTAAAAAACATTGTTCTAGATTTTTAACAATGTAATTTTTCACTTTGAAGTTGGAGTGTGATAGATGTGCTAGTTGTAAGACTTTTATATTTTATTTATTAGCAGTTCTCTTATGGGCTGATTCATAGATTATGGAGTTCCAAGGGGTCCTGGGATATTCATGTGTAATATGGAATAAAAGCAGGGGGAGTGAGTCTAATAGGACAGATTTTTAAAACAGCCGGAACAGGCACAATGGGCCAAATGGTTTCCTTCTGCGTTGTATTAGTCTATGAAAGTGGAAGAGCGTATTTCCACTGTTGGAAAGAAGTTTTTAAAAGATCTCCCCAAAGAAAGTGAAGCAAATATTAAAAGATTTGTGGAAAGAAAGCAAAAATGTTTTTCTTATTGCAGATTCCCTTACTACGTTTTTGTAAATAACTCTTTTAACATGCTAGCTCTTTACTATCCACCTGTGCAGTGTCTGGACTTTCATGGTGATTGCTTAAAAAATAATTTGCATATTTTTTTCTAATATCATGCAACAATATTTATTGCTATCATAATAAACTGAAATTTTTAGAGATGGGCTGCCTTTTCAGAACTGCCCCCTCAAATTTGCAGTGCCTCCTTCCAGTAGACTTTGCAACTGTCTATACTCAAAACAGCGATAGTTCATTTAAACATAAATTAAACTATTGTAACCAC
The DNA here is from genome assembly GCF_964194155.1 of Cetorhinus maximus. NCBI lineage: Eukaryota > Metazoa > Chordata > Chondrichthyes > Lamniformes > Cetorhinidae > Cetorhinus > Cetorhinus maximus. The sequence goes on along the minus strand of NC_135880.1, from coordinate 105,002,101 downwards.
TTAGAATGCATTACGACATACAAAGATATGATCTGAGTCCTTCTAGGCTTACCGTTTTCTCCTTTGCTGTGTGCCCTTACAGCTGTGTATAGTGATTGATAGTTGTGGGACATTAGCTATTTAGTATACATATTTTTGCTTGAAAATTATCTGAGTAGCTTTAAGAGTTAATGCTTTGGCTTGTCAGCCCCAATACTGAACTGTCATCTTTTTCTCTTTTCTCTTCAATCCCCTCTTATGCCTATCTGAGCTAATCTTGTCTGAGACCCACCTCTGTTCCTTCGACCTATTCCCACTAAACTGCTGATCATCCAACCTCCCTTCCTGACTCCCATTTTAGCAGATGTTGTCTGTTGTTCTCTCTCCTCCAATGTTGTTCCGCTCTTTTAATTCTGGCACCATCACCCCCACCTTTGCACACTACCACCCCATCTACAACTTCCCTTTCCCCTCAAGTTCTTAAACATGTTGCCTCCCAAATCTGTGCCCATCTTTCCCAAAACTCCATGTTTGAATCCCCCCAATCACATTTCTGCCCCTGGCAACGTACCAAAATGTTTTTCAAAGTCACAAGTGGTATCCTATGTGACTAACAAAAATAAGCTACCTATCCTTCACCTTCTTGACCTGTCTGCAGCCTTTAACATGGTTGACCACAACATTCTCCACTGTCATCCACTCGGTGGGACTGTTCTTGCCTGGTTCCATTCTTGTATATCATAACCAGAGTTTCACTTGCAGTGGTTTCTCTCCCTGTTTCTGCATTGTTACCTCTGGTGACCCTCAAGGATCTATCTTTGGCCCCCTCCTATTTCTTATATACCTGATGCTCCTCAGAAACATCATCCAAAAGCGCATTGTTAGTTTTCACAGGTATGCTGAAGCCACCCAGCTCTATCTCACCACTACCTCTCTTGACTCCTCCACTATTGCTAAATTACCTCGCAGCTTATCTGACCTGCATTATACAATGAGTAGAAATTTCTTCCTTTTAAATATTGGGGAGACTGAAACTATTGAGTTTCAAACCCCAATCCCTAGTTACCAACTCCCTCCCTTTCCCTGGCAACAGTCTGAGGCTAAACCAGACTGTTTGCAACCTTGGGTGTCATATTGAACCCAAGATAAGCATCTGACCTCATATTTGTACTGTCACTAAAATCACCTATTTCAACCTCCATAACATTGACTGATTTTTGCCCATCTCAGCTCATCTGCTGACACACTCAATCGTGCTTTTTTAATGCTAAACTTGACTTCTGGTGCACTCCTGGCTGGTTTCCTACATTCTACCTTGGTAAGCTTGAGAACCTTTAAAACCCTGAGAGAGGATTTCAGAGCCCATGTTCAGAAAGAAAAACTGAGGTGTGACATCATAAGGAAGCAGGTAAGTGATTTTTTCTTTTTGTCTTCTCTAAATGAGGGAACTACAATCGGCGTAAGTAGAACATTAATTGAAATAAGAATATAAACATAAGAAGGACTTAATGCATTAATTAACATTTCATGGAGAAAATAATTAGTTAATTAAAACACTAAGGATGGCAGTGCTGGTGATGTGTTGCAGGTATGTATGTGGAAGCTGGTAGACACCAGTGTGATCCATGATGATCTACAGCAAGTGGCTGCAGTTCGAGAATCTTTGGCTTGAGAGTTAATGAGCTGGGGTCCGAGCTTGGGACATGGCGATGCATCAGGGAGGGGGAGAAGTTACCCGGGCACTTTATTCCAGGAGGCAGTTGCACCCCTTAGGCTAGATACTTCTGATTTGGTCCGTGGTCAGGGACAGGAGGGTGTGACTGCGAGCAAAGCAGATATGGGGATCAAGAAGGGGGCATTGGAGGACCCTCAGGCCTTGCAATTATCCAATAGGTTCAAGATCGTTTTAGCTTGTATGGAGTGCATGAGAGCTGGCACAGGCACAATGGGCCGAATAACCGCCTCCTGCACTATTATTCTGAATGAACTGACCGTGTTACCATGATGCAGGGAGCCATTCAAGTGGGGGAGTAAATAGGAATGTAGTGGTAATAGGGGGTGGTGTAGTCATGGGATTCGACACTGTTCTCTGCGGCCAAGCGTGTAAGTCCAGAAGGCTGTGTTGCCTGCCTGGTGCCAGGGCTCAGGACACCTGTTCAGGGCTGGAGAGGAAATTGCAGTGGGAGGGAGAGGATCTAGTTATCATGGTCCATGTGGGTGCCAACAACCTGCATAGAACGAGGAAAGAGGTTGTGTTTGGGGATTATGAACAGCTAGAGGCTAAACTAAAAAGCAGAACCATAAAGGTAATAATCTCTGGATTATTACAGGAGCCACAAGCAAACTGGAGTAGGGTGAATAGGACTAGAGTTGAATGCGTGGCTCAAAGATTGGGAGAAATGAGTCTTGGTTCATGGGCCACAGGCATTTGTACTGGAGAAAGTGGGAGCTGTACTATTGGGACAGTCTTTACCTGAACCTTCTGAGACCAGTGTTCTGACGAGTCTGGGGTTTGAGGGTTTAGAAAGAGCTTTAAACTAAATAGTTGGGGGTGGGTGGGGTGAAGGTCCATGTGAGAGGAGACGTGGTAAATTAGAGAGAGGACAAGGCAGTAGAGCAGGGTAGAGATATGGGTAATGATAACCAGAGTGACAGGAAGAGACAGAGCATATAAACTTGCACCAGCAGATAAGAAAAAATTTGTAAGAATGGTTAAAAAGACAGAACTAAAGGCTCTGTATCAGAATGCGTATAGCATTCGTAACAAAACTGATGAATTGAGAGCACAAACAGAAATAAATCTGTATGATTTAATGGCCATTTCTGAGAAGTGGTTGCAAGGTGACCAAAGCTGGCACCTAAAATTCAAGGATATTTGGTAATTTGGAAGGACATGAAGCTAGGAAAAATGGTGGGGTAGCTCTATTAATTAAGGATAACAATACAATAGTAAGAGATTACCTTAGTTCGGAAGACCAAGATATAGAATCTGTTTGGGTGGAGATAAGAAATAGCGAAATAAGTCACTTGCGGGAGTAGTTTATGGTTCCCCTAACAGCTCCACTGTAGGACAGAGTATACAGAGAGAAATAATGGGAGCTTGGAAGAAAGGTTCTGCAATAATAATCTTGGGTGATTTTAATCTTCATATAGGTTGGACAAATCAGATTGGCAAAGGTAGCTTGGAAAATGAGTTCTTAGTGTATTTGGGACAATTTCTTCTGGCAGTGCATTCTAGTGCCAACCAGACAGCAGGCTATTTTAGACCTGGTAATGTGCAATGAAACAAGATTAGTAAATAACCTCATAGTAAATGAGCCTCTAGGCAACAGTGATCATAACATGATAGAATTTCACATTGAGTTTGAAGGTGAGAAGTGTGGGTCTAAGACTAGCATCTTACCCTTGTAATTGCCTTTATTTAAGTTTGAGGACATAGTTGGCTAAAGTGAACTGGAAAAATAGGTTAAAGGGTAGGACAGTAAAGGAGCAGTGGCAGATATTTAAAGAGATATTTCAGAACTTGGCAAAGATATATTCCATTAAGAATGAGAAGAACGCACTATCTGTAGCTAATTAATGAAGTTATGGATAGTATCAAATTAAAAGAGAATTCGTACAATTCTGCGAAGGCTGTTGGTAAGTCAGAAGATTTGATTGATTTTAGAAGCCAGCAAAGAATGATGAAAAATAAATGAGGGAAAAATTAGGAAAGAAAGCTAGCTGGAAATATAAAAACAGATAGTAAGAGTTTATACAAATACTTAAAAAAGAAAAGTCACTAAAGTGAGTGTTATTCCCTTAAAGGGTGATACTGGGCTATTAATAATGGGAAAGAAGGAAATGGAAGAAGTGTTGAACAAGTATTTTGTCTGTCTTCACTGTAGAAGACATAACAAAATCTCAGGAAGACTTAAAAATCAATCAGCAGGGAAAAGGTACTAGTAAAACTTAGAACCAAAGGCTTACCAGTCCCCTGGACCTGATGGCTTACATCCTAAGATCTTCAGAGAAGTGGCTGCAGAGATAGTAAATGCATTGGTTGTGATCTTCCCAAATTCCCTAGATTCTGGAAAGGTCCCAGTGGATTGGAAAATCACAAATGTGACACCTCTACTCAAGAAGGACAGAAATAGAAAGCAGGAAACTATAGGCCAGTTATCTGTCATAGGAAAAATGCTAGAATCCATTATTAAGGAGGTAATAGCAGGACATTTAGAAAATTATAATACAATAAGGCAGTCAAGGTGGTTTTGTAAATGGTTTTGTGAAAAGAAAATGGTGTTTGACTAATTTATTAAAGTTTTTTGAGGAAGTAACAAGCAAGGTGGGTAAAAGGAACCTGTGGATATGGTGTACTTGGATTTCCAAAAGGCATTTGAGAACAGATTACCTCACAAAATAAGAGCTCATGGTGTAGGCGGCAACATATTAGCATGGGTAGAGGATTGGTTAGCTAATAGCAAGCACTGAATAGGGATAAATGGGTCATATTTAGGTTGGCAACCTGTAACTAGTGGAGTGCCACACAGATCAGTGCTGGGCCTTCAACTATCGACAATCTATTTTTAATGACTTGGAAGAAGGGACTGAATGCATGGTAGCTAGATTTGCTGATGGCACTTAAGATAGAACAGTACGTTGCCAAGAGGACATCAAGTCTACAAATGGATTTAGTAAGTGAGCGGGCAAAAATTTGGCAGGCGGAGTATAATGTGGGAAAATGTGAACTTGTCCACTTTGATGGGAAGAATAGAAAAGTGGCATATTATTTAAATAGAGACAGACTGCAAAACTCTATGGTACAGAGGGATCTGGATGTCCTGCCACATGAAACACAAAGTTAGTTTGCAGGTACAGCAGGTGATTATGGAATATTGGCATTTATTGCAAGAAAAATAAGAGTATAAAAGTACGAAAGTGTTGCAGCAGATGTGCAGGACTGCGTCTGGAATACTTAACAGTTTTGGTTTCCTTATTTGAAAGACAACATAATTGTTAAAAGCAGTTCAGAGACGGTTCACTTGACTCATTCCTGGGATGAAGAGGCTATCATATAAGGAAAGGTTGGGCCTGTGCCCATTGGAGTTTAAAAGAATGAGAAGTGATCTTATTGAAACATACGATCCTGAGGGGACTTGACAGGATGGATGCTGATAAATGTTTCCCCTTGGGAAGTTTAGAACCAGGAAAGAGCTTAAAAATAAGGGTCCCCCATGAAAGGCTAAGATGAGAAGAAATTGTTTCTCTCAGAGAGTCATTAATCTGTGGAATTCTCTTCCCAAAAAAGCAGTGGAGGCTGGGTCATTGAATACATTCAAGACTGAGTTAGATTTTTGATCGACGAAGGAGTCCAGGATTATGGAAGCAGACAAAGTGGAGTTGAAGCTACAATCAATCAGCCATGATCTTATCAAATGGTGGAGCAGGCTCGAGGAGCCAAATTGCCTACCCCTAATTCTTTTTTGTATTCTGCTGTTCCTGTCCCAATTTGCATCAAGTCCTGTTCACCTATCACCTCTGCTCGCTGACCTACGTTGGCTCCCAGTCAAGCAATGTCTGGATTACAAAATTCTCAACCTTGTTTTCAAATCCCTCCCTATCTCTAATCTCCTCCAGCCCCACAAACCTCGGATATGTGTGCTAATCTGATTCTAGGCTTTTGAACAATTTTAATCACTCAACCATTGGTGGTCATGCCTACAGTCCCTAGGTCTTAAAGCTCTGCAATTATCTCCCTATAGCTCTATCTCTCTCTACAATGCTTTCCTCCTTTAAAATACTCCTTAAAACTATCTCTGACGAACCTATTTGTCATCTGGCTTAATATCTTCTCATGGCTTGGTGTCATATTTTGTTTTATAATGCTCCTGTGAACACCTTTGGGACTTTATTACATTAAAAGTGAATTGTAAGTTGTCTTAGGCTTTATGCAAGAAAACTCTCTATGAATAGATTGGCATGTGAAGCAGCCTTGCAACTAGGAATCCTGAATGGTCATTCTTGTTTTCAATGATAATTTCTAAAATCTGTATAAGCAGAAGTGCACCTTGGAAGCTGTCGGCTGTACTGATACTGATTTAACTGATAATGATCCATCCGGCAATCTGAATGAAGTCCAGCCTCTGGCTACTCTGCCACAGACCTCTGGAAATGGCCCCAATAATATTATCCAACAGAAAATGCTCTAAGATTAGTGAGATTTTCTGGGAATATTTTAGTGCCCTTATATTATATCACAGACCTTATCTTCAGAAGTAAGTACTCAGCTTAGTGCAAAAATAAGTAGTTGCAAGGTTTACAAAAAGTACTGGATTTGACTGGTTTACCTTTTTCTTGGTCATTGCTGCCTATTTTTCATTAAAAGTTTATTGAACCTCATGATTGATTTATTTTCATGGCTGCTGCTATGTTATTTGGCATAATCATTCATTGTTTAGTTTATAGTTTTATGAACATATAATTTGAGCTAACTACCTCTGCGTGTGTGTGACATGTGAAAAAGGAAAGGTGATGTTATTGGGGTAGATTGCTCCTTTGTGCATTTTTGGGTGGCTAGCCAGATCACTGAATTGTGCTAAAATAAAACCAGAAATGCTGGAAATAGAGTTAATGTTTCAGGTTGTGACCTTTCATCAGAACTGGATTCTGCTGGTGAGCAGCCCAGCTACCTTTGGTGCTCTTTGGCTGGATTACCAGCTGATATAGAGTGGAACATGAATGAGAGACACTTCCTGCAGTTCAGTCCTAAAAGCGACATGGTCCTGTTCTTATATGAGATTGATATAAATTCAGAAACTAATGGTGCGCTGTTCTGGCAGCTACTTTCAAGGCTCTCGAACTGGAAGTCACCAGCAGCAGTGGGAGATGCTGCAGGACAGCCAGCCAGCCACAAGCTATTTTGATCCATCTCAACGGTAACGTGTGGAGGGGGTGAAACTCCGGATGTGTAAGGAGGATCTTACGGATCCTTTCTCACCACCAACCAAGATACATCATGGTGCTTGTTAGAAAGTTCTGGTGATAAGGCATACTGTCAAATGACTTTTGACAGTCTGCTCAGGGAACCATCCGACAGGATCCACCATTTCCTTTTCCCGCAGGGCCCCTCGGACGTTACGTGTCGACCACTACCTGATGGCATTTAAGAATGATGCCATTTTAAAGCAGAAATGAATGAAATGCATGCTGGATACACATTTTTGAATATGCTGATCCCTTGTGCAATTGCTCAGTGAATCAGTAAACCTCTCTTTTACATATGTCTGTCTTTCTGATTGGAGCATCTTATTTTGTTTGTCTGTGTGTGACTCTCCTATTCTTTTGAGTGTGTAGTAGTATATATTTTTTGAGAGGTCAGCTTTAGGGCCAGGGAAGGTATCCATTTAGGGCTGCAGTTCAAATGTTGATTTGCATATGGGAGTGAATGTGAAATTGTTTTGTAAAATTTCTTTTTCAGGATGTGGGTTGGCAAGTTTGGCATTTATTGCCAACCCTCAGCGATCTTGGCATCATGGTATTGTAGAACACTTCAGAGAGGAGTTAAGAGTCAACCACACTGATGTAGGACTCGAATCTCATATAGGCCAGACTGAGGTAGAACTGTAGGTTTCCTTCTCTAAAGAGCATTCGTAAACCAGCTGGATTTTTTTGTTACATTTTTGATAGCTACATGGTCACTTTTACTGCTCGTAGTTCTTGTATTTCTAGATTTTTCTTAACCCAAATTCAAATTCTCAAACTGTCATGATGGGATTTGAACTCGTGTGATCTGAGTTATTAGTGTACTAACATTAGCATAGGCTAAGCTAATGTGATGCGTTAGTGTTGTAATTCTTAGTTTGGAGATACAAAAGAGGAGCCAGAAGGCACAGCAAAAATGACAGGAAAATGGAGTTATAGGGCCCACTGCCAGCCCCTCACCCTAACCCCCATTCTCTTCCTCCAGCAACAAGGTGCCCTTCCCTGCTGAATACGTGGAAATGCTGGCCACGTGGCTCATTCCACTCCCACCTGCCACTGGTACTGGCATCTAGGACCATGGAGGGTGCCTATGATGGCAGACTACTCAATTGCAACAAAACAGCCTGAAATATACTTTCAAAATTTGACTAGGACAAACTAAATTTCAATATGGTTTCTTAAATTCAAATTAGTTGACAATTGTAAAATTTTGCCGCTCACAAGGAACCCCACTGCAGCTGTACCAGTTCTCATAGCTCTCCATTGTATCACTTTCCTCATCCACTTTTTAAACTATATTTGCCCTTTTCCCTTTGAGCGATTATGCATTTTGCTTTCAACATGGCTGATAGGGCATTCCAAATCTACATCCTTTGTTTATAAAAATGAATTCTCCTAACTTATTAATTTATAATATTTGTGATTTTTAAATTTATTGCCCCTGGCTACTAACTCGCTGACTATAGTGGAAATGATTTGTTTTTCTACTTATGTATTCTTTTATACTCGGTATGCTTTTAGTTGAATGGTTTGGTTGTTTCCTTGGATATCAAAACAAGATGAGCCATATTTTGTGAGAAAAACGTTTTTAATCATGTATGTTCTGTGGTAAAGAATTAAGTTGATGCATCATTTTTCTCATACGTACCTTGAGATTTCTTGGATTGATCTTGAGATAGGTTAATTTGATGCCTTTGTATAAAAGCACTTCAATTAAAATCACTTGTTCAACTGTCTAACCATATCACTAAAAAGGCAAGCATTTGAGTCACTAACCATCACCCTTGTTGATGAAAGTGCATATTGGTCATATGATTCACTGTCTTTGTATATCTTATTGCAAGTTTTAATTGAAACAAACAGAAAAATGTATTTTAAGAACAAAGTTATCATTTTAAGATACATTGAGCCCATTCACCTCAAAGCAATTTGTCATGAAACAGCCATGTCTATTACTGTCTGACGCCAAACCAAATGCATAAACATTTGAACAAACCTTTAGAAAGAATGACCTGAAACTTTCCTACACAATTAGCAAAAATTATATGGTTATGTACTCTGCTTACAGCATAGGGACTACAGCCCTCATTTTAGTGTGCTTCTAGGTTTCCTTGCGCTGAAGTACATGCAAGGAAATGTGCTGGTTTAAAAAGTGGGTGCTCTACTGACACAAGAGGGCAGGATTTGCATACTTTAGAAAGTAAGACTTGATTTATCTATAATGCAATATAGTACCAGAAATTTGAACAAGCTTCGCCTATAAATAAATGTACTGGATAATCAAAAACCTTAGCCTCTGAAATCAAATTAAATTGACATGGTGCCATTCAGCAAATCTCCATTATTCCATTGTTGCACCAAAGTAAACTAATTTCATTCCACTAAACCTGCATCCATCCATCTAACTGTGCATCCATCTAGCTGTGTATATTGAGCTTTATTATGTGCTGAGAGTGAAATTAGGGAGGGTTGCATTTTGTCCAATTTTATATCGCACAGTCTGATTTTCAGCTGGTCTGTCCCGTTTGATACTGGAGGCTTTTATGTCAGGTATATTTATTTTGGGGTCACTAACATTGCAAACGGTCACCATCCTGAACAGAATCATCTCTGTGCCTCACACTACCTCCATAGATATACAGGTCCAGAATAGAGTGCCAAGAAATCTGCATCAAGACAGTACAATGTAGGGTGAAAAACTGAGTCCCTCGTCACTCAAGGTATTGAGGTTCTAGAAGGCGTGTAAGCGTACTGCTGTGACCCATGGGAACTGATGGAATATTTAAATAAAAAAGCACTGCTCTACTTATATAAAAAAAAAGTCCCCCATTTCAGGTTTGCAGCATTTGACTGCAACTGCACGGCACCTTTTGTTATTCTTTCATGAGACATGGGCATTGCTGGCTAGGTCAGCATTTTTATTGCCCATCCTTAATTGCCCTCGAAGGTGGTGATGAGCCACCACCTTGAACCACTGCAGCCCATGTGGTATAGGTACATCCACAGTGCTGTTTGGGAGCGAGTTCCAGGATTTTAACCCAACGACAGTGAAATAATAGTGATATAGTTTGAAAGATAGTGTGTGGATTGGGGGGTGCATGTAGATGGTGGTGTTCCCATGTATCTGCTGCCCTTGTCCTTCTAGGTGGAAGAGATTGTGGGTTTATAAGGTGCTTGTGGTAAAGTGAGGTACCCTGTCCCTTTAAGAAAATGCAAGTGTACTGATCATGTAACAGCACTGACAAATCATGTGGGCAACTGGGAACCGTAAGTCTAGTTCTGGAGGTTTCTGAGTGAGCAGGTATGATTTGGCGCTCTGTCCTATGTTTCAATAAACCATCGCTGTTTATTCTTACATCAGTCTCTCCCCGTTATTGATTGCAAGCAGCAATTGAGGAGAACGTAGGAAGGTGTGCAGTTAGAGTTCAGTTGGCCTACAAACTCATTTACCCAAGATATAAAAGTGGTGAAGGGAATAAAGAACATAAATTTCAAGATGGGTGAGCAAAGCATTGGAAAGAGCGTCTGTACTTGTAAAATAGGCAACAGTCAGCAATCTGAGTAGAAAGCAATGCTGCAGTTTAAAATTTTTTCAAAACCCTGAAGGATCGCGATTGTGGGGATCCCGCCAAAACTCAAAAAGAGCACGAAATCCAGCAGAGAAAAGCCGACAGCTGCAGAGACAGAGTTTTAAAAAAGTGATTGCTCTTAAAGTGGCAATACATTTAAAAGAGTAAATACATGAAAAATAGCTATGGACAGAAAATTGAGAGACCCCAGAGAGAGGGTGACTCCGCGGTAAACCAAACACCTAAATTCATCATTACCTGGAAAGGCTATCAGAAATGCAGTCCCCTTGCAGACGTTTATGATGCCGTAGTTTGGGCATGTCGATCCATTCGACCACATTGCAGATGACTGGTCTCAGTATGTCGAATACCTAGCATTCTTTTTTTTTTAACCACTAACGACATCGCAGTGGAGGAGAAGAAGGGGGAAATTCTTTCATGCTCATATGGCAACAAACATATGGGCTGATCTGCAGCCTTATGTCACCTAGCGCCCCAGACTTGAAGACTTTCGACGAGTTAATAAAAATTGCACAGAGCCACCTGAGATCAAAGCCCTCAGTTACTCTGCAGCACTTCAGGTTCAACTCAAGGAACAGGCTGCCAGAGGAGACAATAGCTGACAATGTGGCCGTTTTAAAGGCATTAACTGAACATTGCAAATTCAGAACGTCCATTAGTGATCTGTTGAGAGACCAGCTGATATGCGGGATTGGAGATAATACTATCCAAAGGCATTTGCTAGCTGAACATAGTCTAGACTTCAATGAAGCATTAGATTTAGCTGCCGCGATGGAGAGTGCTATTAGAAACTCCGAAATTATAAAAGATACACAAAATGGTGCTGTCTATCTGGTTGAGCAGGACAATCCGGCAACAAAACGCATGAAAACTTCGGACTCCACAGAAAGGCGGAAAATGCTCTCTAGCTCCAGACCATCGAAAAGCAATGGTACTGCAGTGAAAACCCACAAAATGAATGAGAGAAATACATCCAGGCCTCTAGTCAGTGAGTGACAACTCAAACAAGTCGAGTGCTTTTTCTGCCACTGCTATGGCCACAAAAGGCGGCACTGCAGAGAAAGGCTGAAACAACACTATAAAGGCAGAAGGAAAAATTGTGAAACATGCCTCATGGAAGAGCCAGAAGAAATAGAATCAGACATATTTGTTATATAATCTCAAAGTGGGTGGATCCCACTTAACGGACAGTTAACGGACAGTTAACGGACAACCCATTAAGATGGAAGTTGATACAGGAGTGTCCATGTCCAACATTGGAGAGCATACATTTAGATTTCTAAGTAAAGGAGCCCATTCTTTGAAGTTAGAAATTTCAGACACAAAGCTGAGGACATACATGGGCAAAGAAATAAGACTGAAGGGGTTATGTCAAGTCTTGGAGGCATATGGAGATCAATCTGCAAGGTTGCCCTTGTTAGTGGTAGCTGGAGAGGGCCCCAGCTTTATAGGCCACAACTGGCTGGAAAAGATTAAATTGAAATGGGCCAAAATTTTTTAAATTACAAAGAAAAGCTAACAGGAATTGTTGCAAAAGTATGCTTCCATTTTCAATGATGAGTTAGGAAGAATTCAAGGGTTACAGGCCAAGATCCATGTAGACCCAAACGCAACCCCCAGATTTATAAGAGCCGGACCAGACTGGACACACTGGAAAAATTGGGCATCCTACAACCAGTACAATTTTGAGTGGGCGGCACCCATCGTACCTGTACTGAAGCCAGACCAAAGCGTGCATTTATGCAGTGACCATAAGCTAACTGTCAATAAGGTGGCCAAACTTGATAGACACCCGATACCCAAGATTGGGGAATTGTATTCGAAGTTGGCAGGGGGCACCACATATTCAAAATTAGACATGAGCCGTGCCTACCAGCAGGTAGAGTTGAGAAAGGATTCCAGGGAATTTGTCACCATTAATATACACCGAGGATTGTATCAATGCACACGTCTACCCTTTGGGGTTTCCTCGGCGTGTGCTATTTTCCAAAGAACGATGGAAAACTTGCTCCAAGGATTGCCCTATGTTATCGTTTACTTGGATGACGTATTGGTCATGGGATTGACTGACGATGAGCACTTAGTAAATCTAGACAAGGTGATCAAATGCCTCACACAAGCGGGGGGTACGTTCAAAATGAGAGAAGTACCTGTTCCAAGCTAAGGAGGTAGCTCACTTGGGCCACAAGGTTGTTGCGCAGGGCATGCATTCTGTGGAAGAAAAAGTCCAGGCTGTTCGCGAGGCACCTGCCCCGAGAAATACCACAGAGATTAAGGCCTCCTTAGGCATGGTAAACTACTGCGGCCGATTCCTCCCAAACCTCTTGACTGTGCTGGAACCATTGTATGGCCTGCTTAAGATAAACCAGAAATGGAGTTGACAAACCCCGCACCAGGATACTTTCCTGAAAGTGAAGCGATTGTTAAGATAGTTGGTCTTGTCGGTCCACTTTGACCGCAAAAAGGAATTAATTTTAACATGTGATGCATCCCCTTATGGAATAGGGGCTGTCCTTTCACATCGGATGGCGGATGGCTCTGAACGACCCATTGGTTATACATTTCGCACACTGTGTCACAGAGCGACGATATTCCCAGATTGAAAAAGAGGGCTTATCTATTGTGTTCGGCGTCCAGAAGGGTCATCAATATCTCCACTGTCATCATTTCCATATTATAACCGACCACAAGCCCCTACTGGGATTATTTGGAGAAGATAAAGCGATACCACCAATCGCATTGGCTCGCATCCAGAGACGGGCACTAATATTAGCTGCCTACTAATATACACTCCTGCTCACCGTTTGGGAACTCAAATTGCACATGCCGACACAAGCCGCCTTCCCCTGCCAGCTAATAACGGGAAGGCTCTGATTCCCCACGAGCTGGTCTTAGTGCTAAATTTTCTGGATTCCTCCCCTGTTCCGACCAGGCAAACCTGTGAGTGGACAAGCCGGGACCCACTATTGTCTAACATCTGGGAGCAAGTCTTGAATGGTTGGTCAGGTGAATCTAAATCCGAGGAGATGAAGCCCTATTCTGATCACAAAGATGAACTCTCCTGCCAGGATGGCATATTACCCTGGGGAGCAAGCGTTGTCGTGCCCCTGAGGGGGTGAAGGTTGTTATTAGCCGAACTACGTAGCGTTCACCTGGGCATTAGCAGAATGAAGGTGCTTGCACACAGTTATTTGTGGTGGCCAGGCATGGACTTGGATTTAGAAACCCTGGTCAAAAGCTGTCCTCAATGCCACCAGGTGCAATAGCTCCGCCCCTTAGCTCCATTGCACCCTTGGGAATGGCCGGGGTGGCCATGGGTACGCCTCAACGTCGATTATGTGGGACCCTTCTCGGGCACAATGTTCCTTTTACTGATTGACTCCCACTCCAAATGGGTGGACGTCTATGAAGTGTGGTCGACCACGTGGACTGCCACCATTTGTGGCAGAGTTTTGCAGTGCGTGGGTTGCCGGAGGTCCTCATGTCCGACAATGGGACCACTTTTACCAACGGGGAGTTCCACAGGTTCACGACCCTTAACAGCATTACCCATATCAAAACCTCACCCTACCATCCAGCATTGAACAGCATGGCTGAGTGGGCCGTCCAAACCTTTAAATCCATGATGAAAAAGATGGAAGGGGATTCCATCGGAACGAGATTGTCCTGGTTCTTGGTCGCATACTGGACCGCGCCACACACGATGACTGGCATTGCCCCTGCAGAACTACTAATGAAGAGACATCTCCACATCCGCCTGACCCTTATCCAGCCGAATTTAGAGGGGAGGGTGTAGAAACGCCAAGAGGCACAGAAGACCAGGCACAATGGTCATGGTTGCGAAAGAACTTTCACAATGAGATATGCGGCCCTCGCGAAGAACTTTGGAGATGGGCCCAATTGGCTGTTAGGCGAGGTGAGTGCATTAACTGGACCCCTCTCCCATAATGTATTGGTAATTGACAGAATAATTAAATGACATGTGGATCACCTCCACAAAAGAACACCAGTCCCACAAGAAGAAATGCAGTCTCCATCTACGCTTGAGTTTGTTCCGCATGTAAAGGACAGGTCACACGATTTGGAAGCACTGGTGATTGGGGAGATAAACCTGCCAATTTTCACTGAGGAACCAGTGGACAACTGTTCCCTGAAAAGGAGGTCTCGGAAAAACCAGCCGAGGTTGTTGAACTGAGACGCTCAACACGTCCAAGAAAGCCTCCTGAGAGATTTGACCAGTAAATAGTTATTGTGTAAATAGTTAATGTGGTTTAAGCCTGTTAGCTGTACTTTTAAGTAAAGGGGGAGGGATGTAGTAATGTGAGGTACCCTGTTCCTTTAAGAGAATGCAAGTGTACTGATCATGTGACAGCACTGACAAATCACTGTACAGTGTGGGCAACTGGGAACTGTCAGTCTAGCTCTGGAGGTTTCTGAGTGAGCATGTATGATCTGGTGCTCTGACCTATGTCTCAATAAACCATCACTGTTTATTCTTACATTAGTCTCTCCCTGTTATTGATTGCAAGCAGCAATTGAGAAGAACGTAGGAAGGCGTGCGGTTAGAGTTAGGTTGGCCCAAAAACTCATTTGCCCAAGACATAAAAGTGCTTTTGAAAGGAGCCTTGGTGAGTTCCTGCAATGCATCTTGTAGATGGTACACACTGCTGCTACTGTGTGTCAGTGGTGGAGGGAGTGGATGTTGGAGGTAGTGAATGGGGTGCCAATCAAGTGGGCTGCTTTGTCCTAGATGGTGTTGAACTCCTTGAGTGTTGTGGGAGCTGCACTCATCCAGGAAAGTGGAGAATATTTCGTCACAATCCTGACTTGTGCCTTGTAGATGGTGGATAGGCTTTGCTCGGTGAGGAGGTGAGTTACTCGCTGCAGCATTCCTAGCTTCTGACCTGCTCTTGTAGCCCCAGTATTTATATGGCTGGCCCAGTTCAGTTTCTGGTCAATGGTAACCCCCAGGATGTTGATAGTGGGGGATTCAGCAATGGTAATGCCATTGAATGTCAAGGGGAGATGGTTGGATTCTCTCTTATTGGAGATGTTCATTGGCTGGCACATGTGTGGTGTGAATGTTACTTGCCACTTATCGGTCAATGCCTGGATATTGTCCAGGTCTTGCTGCACGTGTGCACTTACTACTACGGTACCTGAGGAGTCAAAAGAGGTGCTGAACATTGTGCAATCATCAGTAAACATCCCCATTTCTGACCTTCTGATGGAAGGAAGGTTATTGATGAAGCAACTGGAGATGGTTGGGCCTATCCTGAGGAACTCCCTCTGTGATATCCTGGGACTGAGTTGATTGACCTCCAACAACCACAACCATCTTCCTTTGCGCTACGTATGACTCCAACCAGCGGAGAGTTTTCCCCCTGATTCCCATTGACTCCAGTTTTGTTTAGGCTCCTTGATGCCACACTCAGTCAAATGTGGCCTTGTTGTCAAGGGCAGTCACTCTCACCTCACCTCGGGAGTTCAGCTCTTTTGTCCATGTTTGAACTAAGGCTGTAATGAAGTCAGGTGCTGAGTGACCCTGGCGGAACCCAAACTGAGCATCAGTGAGTAGGTTGTTTCTGAGTAAGTGCTGCTTGATAGTGCCGTCAATAACACCTTCTACCACTTTGCTGATGATTGAGAGTAGACTGATGGTGCGGTAATTGGCCAGGATGGATTTTTCCTGCTTTTTGTGCATAGGGCATACCAATTTCCACATCGTCAGTTAGATGCTGATGTTGTAGCTGTACTGTAACACCCTGGCTAAGGGTGCAGCTAGTTCTAGAGCACAAATCTTCAGTACTATTGTTGGAATGTTGTCAGGATCTATCACCTTTGCAGTTCCCAATGCCTACAGCCATTTCTTTATATCTCGTGGAGTGCATCAAATTGGCTGAAGACTGGCATCTGTGATGCTGGGACCTCAGGAGGAGACCGAGATGAATCATCCAATCAGCACTTCTGACTGATCTGCAGATGCTTCAGTCTTGTCATTTGCGCTGATGTGCTGGGCTCCTCCATCATTGAGAATGTGATATTTGTGGAACCTCCTCCTCCAGTTAGTTGTTTAATTGTCCACCTCCATTCACGACTGGGTGTAACAGGACTGCAGAGCTTAGGTCTGATATGTTGGCTGTGGATTCGCTTATCTCTGTCAATTGCATGCTGCTTTCGCTGTTTGACAACTGCAAGTAGTCCTGTGTTGTAGCTTCACCAGGTTGACGCCTCATTTTTAGGTATGCTTGGTGCTGCTCCTGGCATGCCCTCCTGCACTTTTCATTGACCAGGGTTGATCCCCTGGTAGTTTGATGGTAATAGTAGAGAGGGAAAATGCTGGGCCATGAGGATACAGATTGTAGTTATATACAATTCTGTTGCTGATGGCCCACAATGTCTCATGGATGCCTGGTTTTGAGTTGCTGGATCTGTTCGAAATCTATCACACTTAACATGATAGTAGTGGCATACAACATGATGGAGCGTATCATAGAAACATGGAAAACGGGAGTCAGAGTAAGTCATTCAGCCCTTTGAGTCTGCTCCGCCATTCAATATGATCATGGCTGACCCTCTATCTCAATGTGATACCCCCAATCTCTCCCCATACCCCTTGATGCCTTTAGAGTCCAGAAATTTATCTGTTTCCTTCTTAAATATATTCAGTGACTTGACCTCCACAGCCTTCTGTGGTAGAGAATTTCATAGGTTCACCACCCTCTGAGTGAAGAAGTTTCTCCTCATCTCAGTCCTAAATGGCCAAACCTGTATCTTGAGACTATCACCCCTTGTTCTCGACCCCTCAGCCAGAGGAAACATCATACCTACATCCAGTCTGTCCATCCCTGTCAGAATTTTATACATTTCAATGAGATCCCCTCTCATTCTTCTAAACTCCAGTGAATACAAGCCTAATCGGCCCAATATCTCCTCATACAAGAATCCTGCCAGTCCAGGAATCAGTCTGGTGAACCTTCGCTGCACTCCCTCTATGGCAAGTATATCCTTACTTAGGTAAGGAGACCAAAATTGCAGACAGTACTCCAGGTGCGGTCTCACCAAGGCCCTGTACAGCTGCAGTAAGATGCCCTTGCTCCTGTACTCAAGTCCTCTCGCAATGAAGGCCAACATACCATTTGCTTTCTTAACTGTTTGCTGCAGCTGTATGCTTGCTCTCAGTGATTGGTGTACAAGGACATCAACATTTCCCAATCTATCACCATTTAAATTATACCCTGCCATTCTGTTTTTCCTAGCAAAGTGGATAACTTCACACTTATCCATGTTATACTGCATCTGCCATGTATTTGCCTACTCACTCAACCTGTCTAAATCACCTTGAAGCCTCTTAACATCCTCCTCATCGCTCACATTCCCACCAAGTTTCATGTCATCAGCAAACTTGGAAATATTACATTTGGTTCCTTCAGTCAAAGCATTAATATATATTGTGAATAGCTGGGGTCCAAGCACAGATCCTCGTGGTACCCCACTATCATCGCCTGCCACTCCGAAAAAGACCCATTTACTTCTACTCCGTTTCCTGTCTGCTAACCAATTCTCAATCCATGCTAATATACTACCCCCAATCCCATGTGCTTTAATTTTACACACTAACCTCTTATGTGGGACTTTATCAAAAACATTCTGAAGATCCAAATACACTACATCCACTGGTTCTCCGTAATCTATTCTGCTAGTTATGTCCTCAAAAAAAACTCCAGTAGGTTTGTCAAACACACTTTCCCTTTCATGAATCCATGTTGACTTTGTCTAACCCCGTTGATATTTTCTAAGTGTCCTGTTATCACAACCTTTATGACAACCAGCACATTCACTATTTCCATGACCACCTCCTTTAGTACCCTGGGATGTAGATTATCAGGCCCTGGGGATTTATCGACTTTCAGTCCCATTAATTTTTCCAGTACTATTGTTTTAGTAATACTAATTTCCTTCAATTCCTCCTTCTCAATCTCCCCTTGGTTGTCATCTTCCAAAATTCTGTAGATTCTGGAACAATCCCAGCAGATTGGAGGGAGGCAAATGTAATCCCACTATTTAAAAAAGAAAGGAGGGAGAAAACAGCAAATTACAGACCGGTTAGCCTAACATCAGTAGTAGCGGAAATGCTAGAGTCTATTATAAAGGATGTGATAACAGGACACTTAGAAAATATCAATGGAATTAGGCAAAGTCAGCAAGTTCTCACTCTCCCCTTGGTTCCCTAGCATTTCTGGGAAGTTATCTGTGTCTTCCTTTGTGAAGACAGAACAAGAGTAGTGGCTTAATTGCTCTACCATTTCCTTGTTCTCTATTATAAATTCGCCTGTTTTGGACTGTAAGGGACCTACATTTGTCTTCACTAATCTTTTTCTTTTTATAGAAGCTTTTGCAATCCGCTTTTATGTTCCTTGCAAGTTTACTCTCATATTCTAATTTCCCCTCTTAATCAATCTCTTGGCCCTCCTTTGCTGAATTCTAAACTGCTCCCTATCCTCAGGCTTGCTACTTTTTCTAGCAACTTTATATGGCTCCTTTTTGGATCTAATACTATCCTTAATTTTTTTGTTAGCCATGGTTGGGCTGCTTTTCCTGTTGTTTTTGTACCAGAAAGGAATGTATAGTTGTTGCAATGCATACAT
Organism: Cetorhinus maximus; assembly: GCF_964194155.1. NCBI lineage: Eukaryota > Metazoa > Chordata > Chondrichthyes > Lamniformes > Cetorhinidae > Cetorhinus > Cetorhinus maximus. The sequence continues at coordinate 104,982,921 of NC_135880.1, read as the reverse complement.
TCATTCCTTAGATATTAGTGATTGCCTATCCACTGTTATGCATTTTAATGATGTTCCCCAATCTATCTTAGCCAACTCATGCTTCATACCTTCATAGTTTCCTTTGTTTAGATTTAGGACCCTAGCTTCAGATCAGACTACCTCACTTTCCATCTTAATGAAGCTTTCTATCATGTTATGGTCACTGTTCCCTAAAAGACCCTGCACAATAAGATTGTTAATTAACCCCTTTTCATTGCACAATACCGAATTTAGGATAGCCTGTTCCCTAGTCGGCTCCTTGATGTACTGGTCTAAAAAACCTGCTGGTATACACTCCAGGAATTCATCCACCACAGTATTATTGCTAATTTGGTTTGTCCAGTCTATATGTAGATTAAAGTCACCCATGATTACTGTAGCACCCTTGTTACATGCATCTCTAATTTCCTGTTTAATGCCGTCCCCTACCTTATCACTACTGTTTGAAGGCCTATAGACAACTCCCACTAATTTTTTCCACCCCTTGTTGCTTCTTAGCTCCACCCAGATAGATTCTACATCTAGATTTTCTGAGCCAATATCCTCTCTCACTATTGTACTGATTTCATCCTTAACTAACGATGCCACACCACCTCCTTTTCCTTTTTGCCTGTCCTTCCTAAGTATCGAGTACTCTTAAATATTCAGTTCCCAGCCTTGATCACCCTCAGCCATGTCTCCGTAATCACAATCATATCCGTTTACATCTATTTGCGCTGTTAATTTGTCAATTCACTGTTAATGTCCTCAATGGAAGGCAGGACTTCATCTCCATGAGGACCATGCGGTGGTCACTCCTACTGATACTATTGTGAACAGATTGGTGAGGATGAGGTCAAGTAGGTCTTTCCCTCTTGGTTCCCTCACCATCTGCCACAGACCCAGTCTAGTAGCTATGTCCTTTACTGACCAAGCTGGCTGAGTCCAAGTGATGCCACTCTTGGTGATGGGCATTGAAGTCTCCCCACCCAGAGCGCATCCCGTGCCCTAGCCATCCTCTGGGTGATGTTCAACATGAAGGAGCACTGATTCATAAACTGAGAAAGGGTGGTAGGTGGTAACCAAAGGAGGTTTCCTTGTCCATGTTTGACCTGATGCCAAGAAATTCATGCAGTCCAGAGTATACCACTATGCTGCCACCTCTGGTGGGTCTGTTCTGTCAGTGGGACAGGGTATACCCAGCGATGGTGATGGTGGTATCTGGGACGTTATAATGTATGATCCCTTGAGTATAATTATGTCAGGCCGTTTCTTGATCAGTCTATGGGACAGTTCTCCCAATTTTGACACAAGCCTCCAGATGTCAGTATGGAGGACTTTGCAGGGTCAACAGGGATGGGGTTGCTGTTGTCGTTTCCAGTGCCTAGGTTGATGCAAGTTGGTCCATTCAATTTCATTCCTCTTTGTAGATTTCGTAGCAGTTTGATACAACTGAGTGGCTTCCTAGGGCATTTAAGAGTCAATCACATTGCTGTGAGTCTGGAGTCAAATGCAGGCTAGACCAGGTAAGAATGGCAGATTTCCTTTCCTAAAGGACATAAGTGAACCAGATGCAGTTAACGACAATCAGTAATAGTTTCTTGGTCACTATTACGCAGAACTAACTTCTTAATTCCAGATTTATTAACTGAATTTATATCCACCAGCTGTGGCGGGATTGGAACCAGTGTCCCCAAACCATTAGCCTGGGCCTCTGGATTACTAGTTCGGTGACTACGCCATCGCCTCCCTGGCAGGGAGTACATAGGAAGGTACAGTTTTTTTGAGCCCACAAAATCAACCCCCCCCCACCCCCCGGGCCCCTACAACCCACAAAATGAAAATACTCACTGACTGATCTAAACCCCACTACGTCAATCTTCCAAAATGTTAAAGGAGGCATTTTTTTATGATTAGTTGGTAGTTGGATTTATATTTTTTAAAAACTTGGGTTACTCGGGCTTTCATGACTAGCCGGCTTCCAACCCCCGTTTAGAATTGGTGTCTGGTAATTTTGAGCTCCATCAGTGGCCATCCTAACCTACGAATCCAGTGGCAAGAAAGGCAGTCCAGTAGCAGTGTCCTCTCCCTAGCCAAAATACCCAGCGCAATGCGCTAATCACTCAAAACCAGCTCCACTGGGTGGGACATGCTGCTCACAAACCATACTTCAGACTTCTAAAGCAACTTCTTTATTCTGAACTCAGTCCTGGCAGAGACTGCCAGGAGGACAGCAGGAATGCTTTAGGGATGCCTTCAAAGCATCGCTGAAGAGGTCAAACATCCCCACCGACTCATGCAAGTCCCTGGCTTGAGACTGATCAAAACTTAGGAAGTTCATTCCTGAAGGCATCAAACCCAATGAGACATCATCGGGAACACGTAGAGGCGAAGCTAAGGCTTCAGACAGAGCGTCCAAACCTCCAAACAACTCTTCTACCTGACTCTCTACATGTGGCAGAGTCTGCAGATCACATATTGGGTTATCAGCCACCTCAGAACCTAGTGAACCAGAGTGGAAGCAAGTCACCCTCAATCCTGAGGGACTGCCTAAGAAGAAATAAGATGAGACCCTAATGTTGGGTTAGATTTTCATATCTGGCTCAATGGGGTGGTGATTCCTTCAGCCTACACTAAGCAAGCTAATTCTGATAGCTCAATCGTGCAGAAATGTCAGATGGACAAGCCTACTATTTCTAGTTCTGATGCAACCTACGTTTCCATATTCTGGCCAATGGTGCACCAGTATTTATTTTTGTTATAGATTTTGTTTTAATCTCCACAACTCCTGGCAATTAGCCACTGCCATTTAATTATCCTTTCTCAGTGACAAAGTCCCAGTGCAGGTTAAACTTGTGGTGGGGAAGGCGAATCCAAATAATACCTCCTGGATCAGAATTCTCAAGTATGAAGTAGAAGAGCTTTTTCTCTTTGGACCATGCACAGAATCCGTAGTGAAACCGTGAAGTACATTATGGCAAAAGGGGAAGGGGTAGAAAGGAAAGCAGGTTCTAGCTTACAATAACTGGAGAGTAGGCTTCATAGTAGACACATCCATTTGCTTAAACCCCTCACATGACTGTCATCATCAACTGCTTAATCTAGATATGGTGTGCTGTGACCTTCTGCCGGCGGTTTGGGCCTTGGGTGCCGCCGCTGCTTTGTGTCCATTGGAAGTGCAAGGGAAGCTGGGCAGTGGGAAATGGCTGCGGCTGAGCTGCCGTCGCTGCAGGAGCTAAATGTGCAATAAGTGGTGAAGTTGAAGGGATGTAGGTGAGGTTATTTTCAGGTCAACATGTCTCCAAAATGAAAACAGAAATACCTGGAAAAACTCAGCAGGTCTGGCAGCATCGGCGGAGAAGAACAAAGTTGATATTTCGAGTCCTCATGACCCTTCAACAGAGTTCTGTTGAAGGGTCATGAGGACTCGAAACGTCAACTTTGTTCTTCTCCGCCAATGCTGCCAGACCAACTGAGATTTTCCAGGTATTTCTGTTTTTGTTTTGCATTTCCAGCATCCGCAGTTTTTTGTTTTTATTTTTATGTCTCCAAAATGACATGTTTGAGCTAGGTGGATCCATAATACTCCAAGCACCCTGGCTCATAGTTGGTGGTTGGATTTATATTTTCAAAAATATTTGGATTACCTGGGCTTACATCATTCACGTGACTAGCCGGCTTCCAACCCCTGTTTAGAATTGGTGTCTGGTATTTTTGAACTCCATTAGTGGCCATCCTAACCTATGAATCCAGTGGCAAGAAAGGCAGTCCAATAGCAGCGTCCTCTCCCTAGCCAAAATGCCCACCGCAAGGCGCTAATCACTCAAACCCAGCTCCATTGGGTGGGACATGCCACACATATGCCATACACCAGACTCCCAAAGCAATTGCTCTATCCTGAACTCAGTCCTGGCAGGAGACTTCCAGGAGGAAACTTAGCTCAGGTTTTCCACTTGCTGGGTAACCTTATTAACCAGTGCTCACATTGCTGGCATCAGTGCTAGCTTTGTGTCAAGGTCCACTTGTATAAACACAAGCAGTGGTCGATGGTAGTTGTAGTCAGTTTTCAAACATAAAATTAAATTTATTCAACGAGGAATTTTCGTTTACCGATTCGTGTCCATATACCCTGCTGTACTTTCTCTGTAGTGGATAAACAGAAATTCTGGTGTAGATTTCTCAGTAGCTTAGTTCAGACACTGGGTAGATTAGACACTTTTGCCTGCTTAGTGTTCTGTGCTAGAATGTTGCACTGTTTTATTAGCACCCTGTGGAAGTCTGGGGGTCCTCGATCCTTGGTTCTGCCAACTTGTGCTTAAGCTCTTGGATAAATGGGATTTTTTCCTTATTCTTTCAGGGGATGTGTGCTGGAAAGGCCAACATTTGCTTTCCATCTCTGATTGCCCTTGAGAAGATGGAGGTGAGCCAGTTTCTTGAACCACTGCAGGCCATTTGGTGTAGGTACACACATAGTGCTATTAGAAATCGAGTTCCAGGTTTATGGCCCAGTGACAGTGAAGGGACAGCAATATAATTCCATGTCAGGATGGTGCGTGACTTGGAAGGGAACTTTCAGGTGGTGGTGTTCCCATGCGCCTGCTGCCCTTGTCCTTCTAGATGGTGGAGGTCACGGGTTTGGAAGGTGCTGTCAAAGGAGGCTTGGTGAGTTGCTGTAGCGCATCTTGTAGGTGGTACATACTGCTATCACTTGTGCCAGTAGTGGAGGGAGTGCCAATCATTTGGGCTGCTTTGTAGGGGATTGAGCTTCTTGGGTGTTATTGGAGCTGCACATGTCCAGGTAAGCGAAGACTATTCCATCACGCCTCTGACTTGTGCCTTGTAAATGGTGAACAAGCTTTGGGGAATCAGCAGGCGAATTCCTTGCCACAGAATTCCCAATCTCTGACCTGCTCTTGTAGCCCGTGTTGATATGGCTGGTCCAGTTAATTTTCTGGTCAATGGTAACCCCTGGGATGTTGATGTTGAAGGATTCAGCAATAGGAATGCATTGAATATAAAGGGGGGATGGTTAGATTTTGCCTTGTTGCAGATGATGATCACCCACTTCTTCTGTGGCATCAATGTTACTTGCCACTTATCAGCCCAAGCATGAATGTTGTTCAGGTTTTGCTGCATTTGAACATGGACACTTCACTATCTAAGGAGTTGTGAATGGTACTGAATACTGCAATCATCAGCAGATATCCCCACTTCTGGCCTTATGTTATAAGGAAGGTAATTGATGAAGCAGCTGAACATGGTTGTCCCTAGGACACTACCCTGAGGATCTCCTGCAGCAATGTCTGTGATCCTGTGAATGTCCTGAGACTGAGATAATTGGCCTCCAATAACCACAACCATGTTCCTTTCTGCTGGGTATGACTCCAGCCAGTGAAGGGCATCCCCCTGATTCCCAATGACTTTAATTTTGCTGGGGTTCCTTGATGCCACACTCGGTCAAATGCTAACTTGATGTTAAGGACAGTCACTCTCATCTCACCTCCTTGAATTAATCTCTTTTGTCCTTGAATTCATCTCTTTTGTCCTTGTTTGGACAAAGGGTATAATGAGGTCAGGAGTTGAGTGGCCCTGGCGGAACCCAAACTTAGCAAGTGTGAGCAGGTAATTGCTGTGTGAGTACCACCTGATAGTGCTATTGACAACACCTTCTATCACTTTGATGATCAGGAGTAGACTGATGAGGTGATAACTGGCCAGATTGGATTTGTCTTGCTTTTTGTGGATAGGACTTACCTGGTCAAGTAGTCCTGTATTTTGGCTTCACTGGGTTGGCACGCTTTCCTGCATTCCTCATTGAAATAGAGTTGATATACTGGCTTGATGGTTATGTTAGAGTGGGGGAAATGCTGAGCCACGAGTTTACAGATTGTGGTGGAATACAATTCTGTGACTGCTGATGATCCACAGTGCCTCATGGATGCCCAGTTTGAACTGCTAGATCTATTCTGAATCTCCCATTTAGCATGGTGCCAATTCCACAAAACACAATGGTAGGTGTCTTCAGTGTGAAGAAGGGACTTTGTCTCCACAAGGACTGTCCAGTGGTCACTACTACAATACTGTCATGGAGAGATGCATCTATGACCGGTAGATTGGTGAGTGTTATGAACAATGTATAATTTTAAGTTAAATTTAAATATATATTTGTGTGTTAAAAAGGTCAAATGGTTTCAGTTTCACTTAGGTTGTTTGTGAGTATTGGTGCTTGGGAGTTTGGGTAATTTCCTGGCTAAAAGATCAGGTCTTTTGGGTGAGGGTTTCTAACCCCTGAAATTAAAGAGATGGGTTAAAAGTTTAGTGATTCTGGAGAAAAATTTTACTGTTGCCTAGCAACAGTGGTCAAGTGACACAGACAGAAACAAGACAGGAAAAAGGGTTCAGTCTCAGAAGGGCAGGAATTTTAAGCTCTCTGAGTAAGAAAGATTACAAGGTAATTGGGGACAGTAGTTGACTCAGTATTCAGCTTAGCAGATGTGCTACTGGAAGACTGAGTTTAGGGGACTCATTTGTTTGTTCTGCAGTTGAAGAAACAGAGTTTAGATTGTGGTTTTTGGGTGTCTCTGGAAGAGATATGAGTTGGGGGAGAAGCATCAAGTAAATGCCCAGGAATCCCCTGGAAGAGAACTGTTTGTAACTGTGCAAGTCCTAAGTGAGAAGCCATTGTGTCAAGCTAGAGGTAACTCTTCACTGGTTTATGTGTCTGTAAAGATATTGCTGGGGTAAAGGAATAGTGTGAATTTGAAGCGTCTCCTTGTGTTTGTATTGAGATCTTTACAATCTTTTCACTTGGTGCAATGTTGTTAATTTTTCTTGATTAATAATGGTTTATTTTTTGATAAAAGTTCAGCAGCAGACTCCTGTGAATTTGTTCAGTAACTTTCCTCCATAGTTTCTAAACAAAAAAAGTTAGGAGCTATCAACCCAGGTTTCACTCTGGGACCTGATTTGTTCAGTATAAAAATCAGCTGGGATTGTAACATGAGGGTGAAGTCAAGTAGATTTTTCCCTCTTGTTGGTTCCCTCACCACCTCCCACAGGTCCAGTCTAGCAGCTATGTCCTTCAGAATCCTGCTGTTTGGTCAGTAGTGGCACTACTAAGCCACTTTTGGTGATGAATATTGATGTAACCCCAGCCAGAGTACATTCTGTGCCCTTACTACCCCCAAGTGGTGTTCAACATGGAGGAGTACTGATTCATCAGTTGAGGGAGGACAGTAGAAGGTCTGCCCATGTTTGACCCGATACTGAGACTTCATGGGGTCTGAAATCAATATTGCGTCTGGTCTCTCCAATGTAGAGGAAACCGCATGGGAGCAACGAATGCAATAGACTAAGGCTAGACTTAGGGAAGTGCAAGTGAAATGCTGCTTCTCTTGAAAGGAGTGTTTGGGCCCTTGGACGGTGAGGAGAGGGGAAGTAAAGGGGCAGGTGTTGCACCTTCTGCGGTTGCATGGGAAGGTGCTGTGGGAGGGGGTTGAGGTGTAGGGGGTGAAGGAGGAGTGGACCAGGGTGTCCTGGAGGGAACGATCCCTGCGGAATGCCGCCTGGGGGGTGAAGGTAAGATGTGTTTGGTGGTGGCATCATGCTGGAGTTGGCGGAAATGGCCTTTGAATGTGGAGGCTGGTGGGGTGATAAGTGAGGACAAGGGGGACCCTATCATGTTTCTGGGAGAGGAAGGTGTGAGGGCGGATGCGCGTGAGATGGGCCGGACACGGTTGAGGGCCCTGAGAGACCAAACGCAGACTGGGTGACCACTTTGCAGAACACCTTCGGTCTGTCCGCAAGCATTACCCACACCTCCCTGTCGCTTGCCATTTCAACACTCCACCCTGCTCTCACGCCCACATGTCTGTCCTTGACCTGCTGCACTGTTCCACTGAAGCTCAACGCAAACTGGAGGAACAGCACCTCATCTTCCGACTAGGCATTTTACAGCCTTCCGGACTGAATATTGAGTTCAACAATTTTAGATCATGAACTCTCTCCTTCATCCCCATCCCCCCCCACTTTTTTTCCAATAATTTATATAGATTTTTCTTTTCCTACCTATTTCCATTATTTTTTAACGTATTTCCATCCATTGTTTTATCTCTACCTTTTAGCCTTTTTTGATTCCTTCACCCCACCCCACCAGGGCTATCTGTACCTTGCTTGTCTTGCTTTCTACCCTTAATTAGCACATTCCTTATCTTTTGGTTATCTCCACCTATCACTGGCCCTCTATCCAGCTCTACTTGTCCCACCCCCCACCCCCCCCCCTTAAACCAGCTTATATTTCACCTCTCTTCTCTTTTTACTTAGTTCTGTTGAAGGGTCATTCGGACTCGAAACGTTAACTGTGTTCCTCTCCGCAGATGCTGCCAGACCTGCTGAGTTTTTCCAGGTATTTTTGTTTTTGTTTTGGATTTCCAGCATCCGCAGTTTTTTGCTTTTATATCAGATTTGACTGCAGTGATTTTTTTTTCTACAGGTTCATTTTATTATATGCCTATTGATGCTACTTTTGTTTGCTTTTATTTACAAAAAATTATATATTGAGCTTGTCTCTGATTAATCTAATGATTTGCAAACCAGAGTCACTTCTGCATATAGCTGGATAAATTAGGTCTGAACATTTATACAGTAAATCTTAAAACCATGCCATTTATTGTCCTGTTGAAGGAAAAAGAGACGATTTTAAAAATAAATATAGAAATACTGCTGTCATAGCCAGACACAACCAATTCTATTGTATTTATATGTATTTAATTTATAAACTACTATTATAATTTTGGTAGCATATTGGACTACTCGATGAATGCTCTGTGTTGCCATTTTGTCATTGAGGTTTTATCAATGAAAAATGCTTTTTAATTCCACTGTTTTTTTTCCAGATATGCTTGTGCTATCTAACAACAAATTACTGACATAGAACATATTTTCCCACCAGTAGTTTGCAGTAATTTATTTCTGATGCCCTGTTAAAAATCAAAGATTCTAACCCAGATTTTTCTCAATCTCAGCCACTATCTCTGGAATGCTTTTCTCAATACTAATATCAATGAAATTATCAGTCCCCTCTGGTGGTTCCAGAGTGTCAAACTGAGACTGTAACAAAGAAGGTGACATGTAATGTCCTTTTCTACTCTCCAGCCTCTTGGTAATCAATTCTGTGGAGCCATGAAGATACACAAACAAGATTTCCTTGTTGCAGCCAAGTTGTGATTGTTCCTGATTCTGTTTTGAATCTGTGTTGACAGTACTCTGCACACCAGTCAGGAGTCTCCGATAGATTCTCTTCAGAGAAGAGCACGCAAGGATCATATTTACTCCAAATGATTTTTCCCTGTGGTTAACAAAAAAATTAAAACAGTTACGTTCATCATTAGGAACAAGGTAGTATAAATCACAAATAACTTTAGAATTATTTGTAAATGTGTGGGAGATTTTTCACTAAAGTCTATATTTGCTCAGGCTTTACCATGCATTACAGAATTATTGTATATCAGTACCAAAATTATAGTAAGTTTCTGATCAGATTTAACACCAAATCCAATAACTAAATTTGCGCCAAAAATTCAGTTCCAAAATTTGGGTTAAATGTAGTGTAAAAATAAGTTGAAATTGGCCAAAAGCCATGTGAATTAAGCAACCATCAAGTTATATGGCAAACAAGTAAAGCAGCTGGCAAGAGGATGGAGGTTTTGTGACCAAAATCAGAAGAAGGAAGCAGAAGAAGATAGCAATGATGGCTGCTCACAATATGGTCTGCTCTACATTGAGGAGACCAAATGCAAATCGAACAACCACTTTGCGGAACATCTCCATTCAGCCTGCACGCATGACCACGAGCTTCTGGTCACCTGTCATTTTAATTCTCCACCTTATTTTCATGCTGACCTCTATGTCCTTGGCCTCCTGAGGTGTTCCAACAAAGCTCAATGTAAATTCAAGGAACAGCACCTCATCTTTCAATTAGGCACTCGACAGCCTTCCGGACTAAACGTTGAGTTCAACAGTTTAAATAGTAATCTCTAATCTCATTTTGTTTTCTTCTTCTTTGCAGATTTTTACTCTATTTTCTCCTGTTTTTACTTTTAGACAACTGTTTATTCTGCCATTCACACCTCCTCTAGAGACATCTTTTTGTTTTTTTTTAAACTTATCCCATTATTGCTCCCTTTGGCTCAGCACCACCAACTCTTTTATCATGTAATCTCGCCTTTGTTCTTTTTCCACCCTCACCACCACACCTGCTCCCCCCCCACCACTTGCTTACAACTTATTATATTTCTATCTTTTCCTAATTCCAATGTAGGGTTATTGACCTGAAACATTAATACTGTTTTTCTCTCTCCACAGATGCAGCCTGACCTGCTGTGTATTTCCAGAATTTTATATTTTTATGTTAGCCTGCTATCTGGTTAACTGTTGGGTGGAAACAAGTCAGGAAAATTTATAAGATGCCCTGCAATTAACTTCTGCAGGTCGCTCAGGAAACCCTTATTTTCTGTTTTCCTATCTGAAAATCCAATCCCATGTAATTCGGGGCTGTGGTGTGGAAAAGTTTCAAAATGTGTGGATTCAAGTACCATTATAATTATCAATTGCATTTTCTAAACCTGTACTGAATAATGGAATTCTTTGAAACATTTTGTTAATTCCAATGTATCAATGTCAGAAATTTGAGATTGAAAACAATTTTGAATCAGTTGATTCCAACTGCATGGAAACTCAAATGCACTTATTAAACAGCTGCTTGTGATTCACCGAAATTTGGTCATTGTGATTTGTTTAAGTCTGTTCATTACTTGGTTTTATCAGACTAAAGCCAATATTATTACTTGATATTGCACATCTGATCTGATGCATAAGCTGAAATTGTATTATTTTTAGTAATGTTTGCTTTAGTTCCATCACTACAGTTGATAAAAGTCTATCATGTTGATTGATAAAAGATGCATTTAATTTCAGTTTACCTCATTATTATTTCTTGCAAAGTGCACAACCAGGGGATTCTGTCCTATGAGCAACAAAAACAGATGTCTTATGAAACTGGAAGGAGAGTAGAAGTCTTCTATATATAATCTTCCTTTATTTCTCCAACCTACTCCTTTCTAAAAATATTATTTTCTCTCCTTAAGTTTCCATGTAGTGTGCCCAAGTTCAAAATGGAATAATGATCAGGTGACATGGGCCTCCTATAATGTCACTATAATCGGCTGCTGGAAGGTGCACAGAGGCCTCCCAAGTCAATTCATTCTTGAAATTTTCCTACCACTCACACTGTCGTCCTCTGACAGTCAGCTGAGATTTTGAAAACCGAGGTGCACCTCAGCACTGTGCCACAATTATGGCACCACTCAAGAAAAGACTTATAAATAAAAGAAGCCTCGTTACATTTCCTTATCGGCTCCAGCAGTTTACATTAATTATTAATTCTGCACAAGGTGCACATTCTAATATTTCACTGCAATAAAGCTTTTATATCTCACACATTAGATAAGTCAGTGAAACATTATTCCCAATTCTGTTTCACCAAGCAAAGTTATTCTAAATCATGACATTTAAATTGGGGTCCCCAAACGCGACTATCTCCATGAACGGATGTCAGGGTTCAATTAACAGATTTGTGTACTAATTTACTAACAAAATTATTTTTATTGTATAATCAAATCATTTTCTTAAATGATGACACTAAGTTTCTTTGCATAACTAACACTGCCTTTCCACAGTTAGGAGAGGCTTCCTTAGTAATGCCGGTATTGACTGGGGTCTCTAGGGTTATAGCAATACTAGCACAGAGATTCCACCAGCAGAAAACTGTTTGAAAACCAATGCTTTAAATAAGGTTAAACAACAATATCAAACACACACAAGATTTCCCTTGATTTACAATTTCCACTGCAAGTTTATACTGGATGTTAGGAAATTTTTGGGGTTAGGTGTGGGTGGGGTGAGATGTGAAAATCCTAAAAATCTCAAACCTGACCCAAATCTTCCCATTTCTGGTTCTAGCAGAGGCAGCACAGGCTATAGGCAACCAACCTACTTGCAGTAGGTGGACTGGGCACTTAAGTATTAGAATGAGGCTACATGTCACAGTTTATTCCTGGCCAGCCAGGTTTTTCAGGCCTCAGGAACTCTGGCAGAGAAAGGAAGGTAAGGACTGCTTTCTGGAAGATGCAAGTGCTTGTGGTCCAAGAGGAACAGGAGCACTTCCTTTCACTTAATTAGCAAGTTTGCCTGCTTCCCGATCTACCATCAGACCATTCCCCCTACTCTCAAGTTTGCCACCCATCCTCGGAATCAGAGATCACCACAATTTCAACCCGAACACTGACCCAACTTCAGGGTCCCAGCTACTCTTGGCCTTCGGCATCCTCTGGAGGTGCCCTGTCCAACAAGGCTCAAGCCTGTTAATCATCTCCCAAAATGTTCTCCAAACCTGCCCCAGTCAAGATCAGGGCCATTCTGTGTCCTGTGCGTAACAATACGTTTTTGTTTTGATAAATGCACTTAGAATTTCACTATAGTACAGACCGGAATCTCTTACTCATTTGAGAAGACAACATGTGGAATCAAAATGTATCAACATTGAACTGAGTTGTGCACTGAGTTTGCACTCTTACTTTCAAATCTTAAACTTAAAAGCTGGAAAAAAGTAAACAGGAAGGACCTGCAGCCAAATTAAAATCCCATCCAAAAAAGGGCAGTGACTCTTATTAGTGCAGCTTCTTGGGAAACCTTTTGACAAAATATAGGAAATAAACTACATATATATTATATACACACATTTATGAATACCTTTTCATTTTGTCAAGTTAAAAACATAACCGTGCTAACTGCAGTATTTCTAACAGTGTAAAATAGTGATTGGATAAGGGTAGTTAAAATGAATATACCTGATCATCCAGTGGTATTCCTTTAACCATTTTTTCTTTGTTTTCTTTAGAATGGTAGTCGTCGGCATCATAGAATTTCCATCCCAACTATTAAAATTTTAAAAAAACTTCAGGACACTCATTGTTATTAATTTTATTTTATCTATTGCAAGATAGGATAGTCCAGTTATAGATCTTTCCATGAACGCTGTCAAGATTCCACTTCATCTAACCGTAGCGGTGGTAGAGAAGTCAACTGGACTTGTTTATTCCCTGTCACGTAACTTGTAGAGATCAGTAAAACTCAACATTCAAGAGAAATAATGATTTTGGTTTCAAAACTGGAATTTGAATTTGGGAACTGCATGTGAGCGCCCACTTTTTGCATTGTAGTTAATGTTCTGACTTTGAATATGCAAATATGGTAACCAAATTATTGTAGAATCTGAATAGATGCTTGATTTTTCTATTAATCAGAAATTCTAGTGAAACACTTGATTGGGGGTGTGAAGTTATCTGTTTAGCCTGTTGGTATATTGATATCAGTCTATAAATGTTGCCAAAATGCAAATTGAAGTGCAACTGTTATGTGCACTTTCATTTTCAGAAGGCCATGCAGGTGATGAATTTACTTTGAGTACACATTAGTCAGGTTAGGCTAACAACCTGTTCACATTAAAAAAAAGTGTTCATTATGGAAACAACCCAATACATGATCTGCTGGATATAGAAGCAGTGGAAGAAATGCTGCAAAACAGAAGAGAAGACATAGCAAATAAAAAGAAAAAGTATCCTGGATTGGGAAAAGGATATCTTGTCTCAATGTGCAGAAGTGTGAACGGGACAACAGGTGCTTTTCCACAGGGAGGGAAAACTGAAGGGAATACCTCCCAATAACATATCTGCACAGGACTAGCAGATGCATGCCATGGGTAAGGGGACAAAAATATTAAGAGCTAATACTCCACCCAAATTAATTATGCTCATGTTTGTATTTGGGGATATCTTTGAAAGCAAAAGATCAGCTGCCATATATATGTTAATATCATCCAGCTCTTACTTTGGCAGTGCCTTCAAATTCATGACTGCAGTTGTGCTGTCATGGATGTTTGCCTGAACTTTCTCCAACCTAACATGTCAAGAACAGAGGCATGCTGTTTGATGCCTACCAGAAATTCTGCAGCCTTAGTTTATCCTCTGTGGCTTTCAGCTGAGTTTCAAGCCTCATATCTTAATTATCACAGTGATCAGATATTTCCACCACTAACATTACCCATTTCTGCTTGCTTCAACCCACCGCCGCTTAAACTTTCTTGCTGTTATCACCTATATACAGCCTCTTCCTCCAATGTTTTCCTTGCCAAACTCCAGAAGTTCACCTTTTATAAATTCCAATTAGTCCAAAATTTTGCTGTCTACATTCTATTCCAAGTCCCATTTATCAGCCCCTCTGCCTCTATCCAACTCTGTATTCCTATCTCAATGATTTCAAAATCCTTCTCCATGTTGGCATCTCCTCACTTGTCTTACCTTTGCAACCTCCTCCTGCCCAACACCTTAGCTTGCACCTTCCATCCTTCCGGATTTGGCCTACTTACAACAGCTCCCCACCCCTCCTATTCCTATCCTTACAGCTGTTATGACCTGGCATTCTGGAACCTTCTTCTTAAATCTATCTTACTACATCCATTTCCACTTTCAATAGCTCCTCAAAGGATTCCAATTGAATTACACCTTCAATCACTTTTTCTTAACTTACTTTGTATTCATTCCCTTTTTCTGTGAAGTACTTCATGATGCTTGCAATGTCAAAGGTGCTGTATCAGTATTATGGTTATTATTCACTTTTAATACACAAGCAGCTTCTGCGTTTGTATGGTTCATGTAGCATAATATACAATGTGTGGTAAAGAGCAAGAAAATAATTTACTTAGTGAAGCAAGTTTTTTCTGGCACATCCACTTCTGCGCTCACCTGTCCATGATTTTCCCCATTCATTTTAATGGGCAGGAAGACAGCAAGTTATCAAGCACAGAACATAAAAGCCCAGCCATCACGTATAATCTGCACAGCCACAGACTCTCCTCAACTTATTTAATCTTCAGAGCAAAGTGAATATCACAGATAAGATGCTCTGAATCAACAGAGGACTTAGAATACTGCACTAGTTATGAAAAAGCAATGGGGTGCGAGTGAAATCAGAGAATTGGAAGAGTAAGGCTTTGTGTTTTTATTTTGCAATGTTCACAGTAATTTTTTTACATTTGTCAGGCGTGCTGCACCTGTCTCTGGGCTGACAGAGAGCCCTCGGCCCTACCTTGCACAACAGCATTTACACAGGACTCAATTTCCTGTCTCTACATTTACTTTGGCAGTCACTAGTTTTAGCCAGTGACTTTTTTTTTAGGCATATTTTGAAAAGCCTGAAGCATTATTCTCCCTCCTATCTGTAGCTATTTACTTTTAAGTAACCACACCCTTTAAAGTTTAGCAGCAATCTTTCACGAGTTGCTGACATATGCAACTTCTCCCCACTCTTTCATTAACAACTATCAATACCACCACCCCCACTTTTGGCAAGCTCCAAGCACCAGGCCAATAAGGATCATGAGCTCATTGTAAATAATTAAAAAACTAGGACTAACCCAGAAAATTTTAATGTTCTATGATCCCAACAGGCCAAACAGTTTAAAAGTTTAGTCTCTTTAGTGTTTGAAGATCCACCTTGCAGGGCATTGACTTCACTTGCTGCAATTTGCACCAATGACTGATGGTCTGTCACATTGTAATCATATTTGAACACATCCCACATTGCCTCTAGTGGGTACTGGCCAATACAACATGACAATCGCACCCATATTTTTTTGCTCCATATAACCTGAGTCCAAGAAATTCACTGCAACTGATCAATACTGACTACCTGTTATAACTTCATACAAAATCTTTATGGAAAGAAGCAGCTGCTTGTATTACATATCATTTAAAAGCTTACATAATTCATGGAAAATTGTAGTGTTATTTTAAGGAAGCATCAGTTTTTAAGCATATACCAATTAAAATTCCGTACATTCTACATTAAATTTCAGTAAATTGTTTTATTATTTAAATTAAGACAAATTAACAGGAATAATGTGAAAAACAAGCTTAAGGACCTTAGTTGATTAAGGAGAAGCAGATTATTGAAGGGAATGCTACTGAAAATGCTATTGCAGGGAATGTTTCAGATTTCTAGCGCATTGAGACGAGAATCACAGGACTGGTACCAATATCTGTACAGAGAAACTGGAGTCATAGGAGGATGATTCCTAATGAAGGAAGGGGAAAGAGCAGACCTCAGAATATAGGGATGGGGTGAGGAATAAGTTTAGGGGTTAAGAATGAGTATAACAAACAGATAAAAAAGTGTAAAATAGCCCAGTGACGATGGAGAGACACATACAGCTGGAAGAGAATGAAAAACAAGGAACTTAAATGTACAAATGGGGCAGGATTGCAGTGTTTATATGCAAATGCGAGAATCATTAGAAATCAATCGGGAACTAGCAATACTAATTGGAATGGAGGTACATTATTAATGAAACTTAACTTCAGCTAGGAGTGAACATTTTCTCTGATTGGGAAGTTAGTGATGAGAACTCATTAACTTAAAATTGTTATCAAGAGAGTGAGGAGTGATGTTAGGAGAAACTTCTTTACACAGAGGTTTGTTGGAGCATGGAATGCTGTTCCACAGATAATGGTTGAGTTGGAGACCAATACTTTTAAGGGAAATCTATGGAAGAGAGTGGGTAAGTGGAATTAGTTTTGGACTGCTCTAGTGGAAAGCCAGCAAAGATGCAATGAGTTGAATATCACCCTGAGTTGTAAATCTCTAATGTACTGGAGAAAAATCTGGGAATTAAATATTTCTTTCTATAAAATTATCACCAATAGAAAGTAAGAGAAATAGGGTGGAAGGATGGCCTTATGAAATAAGGACACGACTAGAGCCATAGTACTTGTTCACCGACAGTGATGCTATGACAATGTCCAGACTAGGTTAAATCACCCAATGAGCAGAGCTGTTATGATAGTTAGAGCACATTGGAGACCTCAAATAGTGGAAAAGAAACAGAAGATGAGATTTGTACACAATTTAGGAAGGTCTGCAGTAGTGATGGAATGGTAATAACCGAGGACTTTAACAAACCTAAGGTAGATAAATGTTTAAGAGATTTTCAAAATGTACCCAAAACTGCTTATGTCAGTATGTTATATATCCAGTAAAGGATTTTGCAGCACTTGATCTAACTCTTCAACACTGAAATACAAGATACAGTGCCATCTTAGTTTTCTCTTTTTCAATTTCAATTTTACTTTATTGTCCATACGAAAATTCATTTCGGATTGAAGTGGGACAGTTAGGATGGGTATTAAAATATATATACAGTATATACATTAATAACCTTAGAGCAGATTCAAGGAGCATGATGGGATACTTGACATTCTGGTGAGGAACAATAGTTGCTGCTCACAGCCTGTGTGAACAATAAGGGGAATTCAATTCCAGACAGGGCAGAGGGGCTTAAGCTCAAAGAGGAGATAACATCTCTTTATAAAAGCAAAAAACTGTGGATGCTGGAAATCCAAAACAAAAACAAAAATAAAAATACCTGGAAAACTCAGCAGGTCTGACAGCATCTGCGGAGAGGAACACAGTTAACGTTTCGAGTCCGTATGACTCTTCAACAGAACTAAGGAAAAATAGAAAGGTGAAATATAAGCTGGTTTAAGGGGGGGTGGGACAGGTAGAGCTGGATAGAGGGCCAGTGATAGGTGGAGATTTCCAAAAGATGTCATAGACAAAAGGACAAAGAGGTGTTGATGGTGGTGATATTAGCTAAGAAATGTGCTAATGGTGCGAGTTTTAGTAAACACTTTGTCAAACACCAGGAGAAAAATGGAAAGCAATGAAGGTGAACAGAGCAAAAGAGAGAGGCGGAAATCCTGTCGGAGAGGAGAGCAATACTTTTTCAAGGAGAAGCAAAAAAACCTTGAAGAAGTATTGCTCTTCTCTCCGACAGGATTTCCACCTCTCTCTTTTGCCCTGTTCACCATCATTGCTTTCCATTTCTCTCCTGGTGTTTTAGAATTGACAAGGTGTTTACTAAAACTCACACTATTAGCACATTTCTTAGCTAATATCACCACCATCAACACCTCTTTGTCCTTTTGTCTATGACATCTTTTGGCAATCTCCACCTATCACTGGCCCTCTATCCAGCTCTACCTGTCCCACCACCCCTTAAACCAGCTTATATTTCATCTCTTTTCTATTTTTCCTTAGTTCTGTTGAAGAGTCATACGGACTCCAAACATTGACTGTGTTCCTCTCCGCAGATGCTGTCAGACCTGCTGAGTTTTTCCAGGTATTTTTATTTTTGTTTTTGTTCTGCTCTTTATGTATTGTCTCGCTGAGTAGGTCAAAGAAACTCACTAGGTGAAGAATGTGTTTGAATAACCAGCCATTCGTGGCCATTATCAAGATACTGTAGGCATTAGCAAATGCCAACAAGGTCTAGCAGTAATACTGGGAAGTATGAATTACAAAAACGTGTTGCAAACTGTAACATTTTGAGAAGTTTCCCTTGGTTCATCAGGTGCTATCCCGGGCATGCTTGAATAAAGGTGTTTTTACTTACTTGAACCTCACAGAACAGGTTACTTTGCTCATTTATTTCTCCAAAACAAGTTACATTGCTCGTTTATTAAGAAATTACATATAAAGTAAGAATAACAAAAAAAAGAACATTACCCTATCACAGAGATCTAATTTTAATTAAAATGTGTATTAAAAACTATTCCAATGCATTAAAATAATCAGTCAGTGAATCCCACCATGAGTGCATATCCTCATCCATACATCAAACTCATGTTAAAAGTTCCTACAGAGAAGGGCACAAAAGTTCAAGAATTGATTTGTCCTGTATCTGAGGGATTGTAGCCTTTACCCTGAATGCATCCAACAGTAATACCGAGACAAGGAGTAATTCTCATTGTTTAACTTGAGTTTCACATTGTTTTTATTGCCATATTTTATCCTTGTCCAGGATTGAGGCAATAGAACCACATAAGATGTAACTTGACCCATTGGGGTCATTTTTTCTGGTCCTCTATCCTGACACTGGATACCCGAAATACACTGCATCTGCCAAAGCTTGAACTGCACCTTATTTTCGTGGACTCAATCGGTCACCCAGCCCCCACAACCCCCAGCACCAGCTGCTCCCTAATGTAGGTATAACAATTCTCATTACCTAAGCACCCTGATGTTCTGGGCTGTTTGTGGGATCAGTTAAAACAGTTCATGCAATGAGTTAAAACAGCTTTCTGCTGAATTTAGGATGTACTGTGAAGCAGGCCTAGGGCAAATATATCCCCACAGCTCATGCTTAATGCTCTGGGAGGTGTTAAACTGGTCATTATATTTATAGTAATAAGGTTATGGAAGAGCTTAAGTGGGCCATATAACCATGGCAATCGAATGATGAGTGGATATTGAGAGCACCTAGGTGAAAGGTAGAATTAGCATAAGGGTCGTGAATGAATCACAATATGTTGCACTCATGCTGGATTGTGCGGTGTAATGTGCCTGAAATCTCGCATTGAAATGAGTTCATTAAACAGGCATTTACTCATACTGGGTCGTGTAGTGCGATGTCCCATTGAAGACCTGATTCTGGGGTTGTTACAATGTTGCATGTATACTCTGGCATTTAAAGTAATGAAACAAATTAGAACAAGAAGGCAGTCCTAACATCTAGCATGACCTTATATTGGGAATCAGGGATGCAAGGAAGAGATAACCTACTGCCCAGCTGTTGCGGAACTGCAGCAGGTCTGTGCCCAGAAACGTCCTCCAAATTTAAAAAAAATGGTCGACTTACAATTAGGAGCCTGTGTTTGGCTTATTGCAACAGGGATGAGTGTGGCTAATGACAAAAAGGTCTGAATTTTTTTTTGTGATAAGGAATCATGTAATTATAGCACTTTTTATGATCTGTAGTGAAGTGCAAATGCTTCTAGGCCACTTCAACTAGGTGAACTTATTAGACTGCAAGTGGTTTAGAACATTAGTTTTTTTCCCTTTGTTTACCTTCTATTATCATGGAGACTGTGAACCAATGAATTTGTATCAAATTACCAAAGTGACCTCAGCATTTCAGTATTCAATGCAGTTAGTACATGTAATATAGGATGAAGTCCATACTAACTACAGGACATGACCTTGTTGGATTATGTACATTCGAAACAAAGCAAAGGACTTTGGCACTGCTTCACAAACTATTTTCCAATGTGACCACATTTTAACTCTCCATCACATTCTCAAGGGCAATTAGGGATGGACAATGAAGGCTGGCTTCGCCAATGACGTCCACATCTCATGAAAGTATAAAACTCTTAAAAATTAACATGACTCCAGATGCCAGCAAAAACAAAACAGCATTAAAAGGAGCATAGTTAACATTCAGAATATAATTAAAGATAATAAAAAGGTGTTTTTAAAGCACTTTGTAAAAATATTATTTTTTATACTCATGTAGGTTTCAGCCAAGCTCTCCAGGTTCCTAGTGACATAAAACTCACTGAAGCCCATCTCCCCCGACCATACACAAACCCTGTTCCCAACACCCTTCCCCCACACACACACTCACTCAGCAACCGCTTCCCCCTCAGTCCCCTCTCTCACTCAGCAGCCACTCTTCCCAAAGCTCCTCCCCCAACACATTCACACACACACACACACACACACACACACAGAGGCTCCTCTCCCCGAAGCCCTCCCCCCACCCACCCATCCTTAACAGCCACCCATTACCAAACTCCCTCCCCACACTCACAGCAGCAGCTTGTCTCCCCAGCCCCTCTCCTCCCACTTACTCAGCAGTCCCTCTTCCCAACCCCTCTGATGAACACAGCCAAGACCCAGACTTGCTGCTCCCGCCGCCCTGGCCTGTGAAACTCAAGAGAATCGGGCTCCATTGTTCCTTCGCCCCCCTGCCTGCTGAAACCCACAACGCCACCAAGTAGCCTGCAGCAGAGTGCGGCTTCCCAGTGGAATGAGTGGTGCTCCCCCAAGCCTACTCCTGGCAAAGATTATTGACAGAGATTTTCCAGACTTTGAGACTCTCTCCTCTCAGCTTTGGTCATATTAGAGGTTGTGGCAGCCAAGAGGAGGCGGAGGTTAGAGAAGAAAATTAAAAAGGCAGGATTCCATTTCTAAATGTCAGAATTCCACCAAATGGAAATTTCGCATCCCTGTGCCACCTTCCCCTCAGACATGTATCTGCGTCAGTTCTGCCACCATCTTTGTGGACCACTCCTCAACCACAAGAACAAGACATTGAATTCTGCACCCATTTCTAGAAAGTGTCTTTTAACAACTTCTCAGGATAATAAGGAAAGAGTTATCTAGTAGCTCTAGCCTTCAAACCGTTTTAGCAATTGGACTATCGCTAATGCAGCTCTTCATCTTCAGAAGCTACAAATACTTATTCTTTGGGCCTTCCACCTTCAAGACTCACTACAATCTTGTACTCATTCATTCCTTCAAGCTTTTTAAAATTGTGGAGCCATTACATTCCTTGTGCTCTTCTTAGTATAATCCTCAAGCATTTTAAATCCAAGCTTCGTCTAACCTAATCACTCAATTTTAATTTACCGCATCATTTCATTTCAATGTTGATGGTATCCCATACTATAATTCCCTGTCCTTCACATAGGTTTTTCAGCTTTGCAAAACTCTTATTACTGCAGAGATTTACCAATAGAATGTTCACTTGTACAGAGCTGGACCAATCTTACAACTTCTTCTCTCTCTGCAGCAATAGACTGCTCAAAGATTAACAAAGTTGCTCATTGAAAAAAGTCAAAATTGAGTTGAGGCAAAAGCTTTGAGAGTAAATGGAATGAAAAATGTTATCTTATTTCTTAATAATTGTCAGACAGGTACCTTATTTGCAAGACATGAACCCACAGCGGTCCTAGGAAAGAAAGAGTATAATGATAAAGTAAGTCTATTGTTCAAAGGTATCAAAGGTATGTTAGTGTATATTTGACTGAATCTTTATAACACTTTTTTAATGTCAACGTACAAGTGATTTGTACAACGTAGAGGGATTTTTAAAATTACAAAATTTTCAACAAAGAGTGAGGCATTCGCACAATATACTGAAACACCAATGTACTGCAATACAACCTAGGATGGTGAGTTGCCAAACTGATCCTTGTTATGGGAAACATGAAGCCTGATTTTTCCCCACAAAAAAAATGGGTAGACCAGCTGGAAAGTCACTATGGCTGATGCATTGTGCATTAAAAAAGGAATCCTCTCAAACAAAATAAGCAGCAAAAGTACTCATTCAAAATTTTTTTCTGAAACTGCAGTTAGGTGTGAGTCACTTTTCTCATCCATGCTCGCACGCTATGCACCATCCCAGACCTCTGCAAAATTTGCACTTCCATCAGCCACAAATAATGCCAAAATGTGGAGCAGTGAAAGGAATTGCATCAATGTAAACATTTCCTTTAAGAATTCAGTCACTGTGTACATTTGATTAATTAAGTAATAGACTACTCACTTCTTCCCTTTATGACATTCAGCATATTTGTTATCCTTTGATGTAAATGACATTGAAGAATTAGACTGACCAGGTTTGTTTGATTTTCAGCATTTGTAGTTTTTTGTCCGTTTGTACTGTTTCGTTTATTACTGCTTTTTTTTAAAAATGCAAATCTCATGTTCTGAAAACTTAAGTGGTATACCACCTTCTTGCAAAGCGCTGCAACAACAAATTATTTAAAAATGAAGCATCCAAGCTAACTGCCTTTTATACAAAGTATTAGGGTATCATTATTCACTTTGCTATTGTAACTCTGCTGTGGAGATAATGCCATATTGTACTTATTTGCAAACTTAGAGTGCTGCAAGTATTTTGGATTTGAAATAGCCAAATCAGCCAAGTCATGATTTTACTTCCAACATAACATACTTTAAGAATTTACAGTCTGCTTTTTGAGGCACCCAACATTACAGCAGACATGCCCACCAATCACTGCACAAGCAGTGTTGCCTGAAAGTTTGTCAAAAAATAAGCCCCGCTGACCTACACTGGCTCTTGTTCAAGCAATGTCTTGATTTTAACATTCTCATCCTTGTTTTTAAATTTCTCCATTGCCTCACCTCTGCCCATCTATGTAATCTCCTCCAGCCCCACAACCCTCCAAGATATCTGCGCTCCTCTAATTCTGGCCTTTCGTGCATCCTCACTTTTAATCACTCCACCATTGGTAGCTATGCCTTCAGTTGCCTAGACCCCAAGCTCTATAATATTATCTCTGTCTTGCGACCTTGCTTTCCTCCTTTGACTCCTTAAAAATCTTCTTTGAACAAGCTTTAGGTCATCTGGCCTAAAAACTCCTTACATGCTTGTTGTAGTACTTTGTTTTTATAGTCCTCCTGTGAAACACCTTGGGATGTTTTATTTGGTTAAAGGAACTATATAAATATAAGTTTTTACTGTAGCACTCCTGTGAGATTTGACTTACATGATGTGTAATTTCTAAAAACTATTCATATTTTAAAAATGTCACTAACAAAGGGCATTGAATAAACTAAAAACCAGCTCTCCAACCATTCAAATTACTGTGCCAAAAATCTAGTCTTAAGTGAGTTACATGCACAAGTGAACAATACAGGTTTACTTCATAACTGGCATAAATAATAACAACCTCTTTTATAATGTTCTTTTTATCCTGCATATTGCATTCTAGTTTTATTTTAGTTTGTTTAAAATTTGACAAATTCACTTTTAAGGTACATGGAGTTTGATTTAATATATTTTTTTCCCACACAGAACTCTGGATTAGGGTACAGGTGTAGTGATGGTAAGTTATCAACATGTATCATTTAGTGCGTTCATGAAAGGTATGACTAGCTCCTGTTATCTTGTAGGGGCTTTAAATATTTCTCTGTAAATTTGAAAATCTCTGATCCATTCTAAACCATAACACATCTTCCTTTCAAGAACTGCGAGTGATTTCTGATTTTGGTTTTCTGTCATTTTAAGTTGCTGCAGACCTTTAAATCTTACAGTAGTGCACAAGTTTCTACAACACAGTGGTAACCTCCCAGGAAGCAGCAATCCTGATACTGGGAGCTCATGTGCAATTTCAGCAGGAACAAATCTCACTGCCATTTTCCATAATTGGGCTTTCACCAAGTGAAAAAAATCTGGGCACGGTTCACTATCATGTTTATATAGATCCCATTAAAAAATGAATGCAATACATTTTCTTAATCACACTCTAGACGGTGACTGCTTTATCTGTTGTCCCCTAAGGTGGCACACTAAGGTCACTACCTGACTAGTTTTGAACCATTCAGTTGTGTTGAATGAGGGCATCCAGTAATAACGAAAATAAAGTTTCTAACTTTAACCAGTCCTATTCCCCAAGTCTAACTCTAACCAGTATCCACAAACTCGAAATGTAAACGGTTGTGTCTATAGTGATTTGGATGCAGGTCAGCCACATCCCCAATGATACCGGGGTCCAGCAGGATCTATGGGGAGAACAGAAGCTAGTTTGGGATCATTGATGTGAGACATTAACTTGTTCTCACTCTCTGCAGCTCCTGCCTTATGTGCTGCGTTTCCACCATTCTCTGTTTCAGTTTTAGAAGTGTCCATGCCAAGACAATTAGTTGCAAGGCCTCTCCTGTCTCTCCCTGGTGCTGCCCAACCCACCCCTCACCATTTCATCCCTCTCACCACTATCACTCATCCCTGTCCTGACCTTCCCCACATTTCCAATTGGGGATAACCCCCCTCCCTATCCCCACAACCCTCCTCCCTGGTCCACCATCCCCTTCTACCCCCTCCCTGGCCCCCACCATTCCCACTTTCACCCCCTCCCTTGAACTACCTCAACCTCCCACTCTCCCCACTGGCCCCAGCACTCCCCCTCCTTCCTGCCCCTCCCATCTCTCCTTCCCCCTACCCCTTTCCCGGTGAAGGTGTGCACCCGGGGCCCAGTGTTTGGTGCAAGGCCGGCCCGGGGCCCAGTGGCTAGTGCAAGGCCGACCCGGGGCCCAGTGGCTGATGCAAGGCCCACCCGGGGCCCAGTGGCTGATGCAAGGCCGGCCCGGGGCCCAGTGGCTGGTGCAAGGCCGGCCCGGGCCCGCAGATTGACTAATGGGGACGGGAGAGGACTCACTTTCCGCTGCCGCTGACCCCCATCAGGATCAGGATCATCTCCCGGGTCCCTCCGCCCGCCTGCTGGGCGACACACAAATATCGCGAGATCTCCTGCTCCAAGGTGCATGTTTTAGCTTCTCGCTGAATTCGCCAGGGAGAGCAGGCATTTCTCAGCGGCACTTTGACAGCTTTTATCAACAAGTATATTTTTTCAGCATGCCAACAATATTTTACATTACAGGGAATATTAAATCCCAGCTCAATCAATAAATTTGCATTCACATTCTGGTTGATGCATAACAACCACATGAGTTAAAAGCAAAATACTGCAGATGCTGGAAATCTGAAACAAAAACAGGAAATGCTGAAAAAACTCAGCAGGTCTAGCAGCATATGCGGAGCGTGAAACAGAGTTAATGTTTCAAGTCTGTATGACCCTACAGAGCTGAAGAGAAATGGAAATGTGATGAAATTTATACTGTTTAAGGGGGGTGGGGCAGGTGGAGCTGGATAGAAGGCCAGTGATAGGTGGGGACAAAGGAGAAATTAACAAAGATGTCATGAACTAAAGGACAAAGGGAGTATTAATGGTAGTGGTTAGTGCTAAAAAAAGTTATAATGGCATAAAGGTAAGAAAGCAAAATGTAATAATAGCAAAACTAGGGTAGCATTGTGTGAAAGAACATCATGCAACAAGTAACAGTTGGCCCTGTAGGGGATGGGATGGGAAAGGCGGTGGTGGTGGTGAGAAAAGGATAGAAAATTAGATAGAAGGGGGGATAAAAAGGGATAAGACCACAGATAAATGAATAGAAATAGATGGATAAAAAATAAAAATGGATGTGGAAAAAAGGGGACTGAAAAAAGGGGATGAGGATAGAGGAGAGAGTTCATGGCCTGAACTTAATGTTAAGTCCAGAAGGCTGTAAAGTGCCTAATCGGAAGATGAGGTGCTGTTCCTCCAGTTTGCAGTGGGCTTCACTGGAACATTGCAACAGGCCAAGGACGGACATGTGGGCATGAGAGCAGGGTGTTGTGTTGAAATGGCAAGCGACCGGAAGGTCTGGGTCATGCTTGCGGACAGACCGGAGGTGTTTCCCTAAGCGGTCACCCAGTCTGCCACCCAGTCTGTGTTTGGTCTCGCCGATATAGAGGAGACCACATTGGGAGCAGCGGATGCAGTAGACCAAATTGAAGGAGGTGCAAGTAAAGCGACGCTTCACCTGAAAGGAGCGTTTGGGCCCTTGGATGCTGAGGAGAGAGAAGGTAAATGGGCAGATGTTGCACCTTCTGCGATTGCATGGGAAGGTGCCGTGGGAGGGGATGAGGCGTTGGGGGTGATGGAGGAGTGGACCAGGGTGTCCAGGAGGGAACAGGCCCTATGGAATGCTGACCAGGGGGTGAGGGAAAGATGTGTTTAGTGGTGACATCATGCTGGAGTTGGCAGAAATGGTGGAGGATAATCCTTTGAATGCGGAGGCTGGCAGGGTGAAAAGTGAAGACAATGGGGACCCTATCATGGTTCTGGGAGGGAGAGGAAGGTGTGAGGGCAGAGGCGCAGGAGATGGGTCGGAAAAGGCTGAGGGCCTGTCAACCACTGGGGATACAAATGAGTTACTCTCCTTTATATTTGGATGCTCAAATCAATTGAAGTGTCTCTACACCTACACATTTAAGATCATGGCACTCAGGGGAGAGATATAATGGAAGATAGCAATACAAACCTACATCCTACCATTTCAGCAGTACTTTCACCACCCAGTTTTATTCATTTTTGATTTATGGACATAATCTCAAGAAATATTTTAGAATAATAGACTATACATTATTTAGGCTAACACTCAGTGCAACTGAGTAGTGATAGGTTGAGGTTTAAGCCTAGTTCTGTTCAGTTTCTGTTCCGAGTGACATTGCATAGGAAGTTGCTAAACAGAGCGGCAGCATCTCCCAGTAGGGAGAAGATATAAAAGCTTCTTTTAACAAAAACCCCCATGGATGGATAAAGCAGATTCAAATTTTCTTTTTGCATTAGACGTAACAGGCAAGGTCAGCAGGCATGCTTTGTTAAGACACTGTGGTGAAGGTGACTGTGATACTTTTAGTGTGATGCTTAATTAGGCAATGCAGACATTGGAATTAGAACTGAGAGAATGATAAGATGCAATTTCAGATGGAGATAGATTAGATGAGTAAGGAGAGTATTGAAATTGAGGCAGCCAGTGAAACAGTAGCAAAAGATAAAGCAAGTGGGTGGTGTCGGGTGAATCAAAAATGCTTGAAATAGCAGTGGGGTCATATTAAAGAGGGGATTGCATCCTTGATCGTAAAAAAGGGTATGGCAAGAAAGAACAAAAGAACTTGCAGTTATATAGCACCTTTCATGAACTCAAGACATCTCAAAGGCTTTACAGCCAGACAAGTACTTTTTGAGGTATAGCTACTGTAATGTAAGAAACAGGGCAGGTAATTTTCACACAGTAATGTTGCACAAACACCAATGAGATAATGACCAGATAATCTGTTTTTAGTGATGTTGGTTGAGGGGAAAATATTGCTAGGATACAAAAGAGAATTCCCTTACTCTGCCTTGGAAAGTATCATGGGATCTTTTATGTTCACCGGAAAGGACATCTGAAGCGTTGGTTTAACATTTCACTCAAAAAACATCGGGTGGAATTTTCCGTGCCCGATGGCGTCAAGCCTGTTTGGTGACGTGAGCGGACAATATGGCGAGAAGGCCAAAAATCGGGTTCACGATGTTGTGAAACCAGTTTGCAATTGTCTGCTCTGCCTGTCAGTGGTGGGCATGTTTCCCACTGTCAGACATGGGGAACCTCACTGTAATATATCTGCGTATCCCTATAAGCACAGCTCACCAGAATCGTTCCCCCTACGCTGGATCATGCAAGCACGTTGGTGTGGTTTCACAACTGTACATAAGCGACGTGCACCTGGCAGAGCTTTTCACCCCTTGAACATAGATAGCAAAGCAATGAGCATTTTAATGGACTGCAGAACAGTTGGACGACTGCGCACGTTGTACAATCTCCTTGCTAAATCTCTCTGTGGAGCAGTCACTGGTGGAGGCGCTCACAGCTCCTTGAAATGTCATCATCCCAGTTTGGACCAGTGTCCCCGATGGTTCAAGCTAACAGTGTAGCTTTGCAGCTCACGTTAGGAGAATGCCTGCGCCTGAGCTGAGAGTCCAATGGGCAAAGCTGCCAATCGGTCAGGTGAAGTGGGGAGTAGTTGGGTGTGGTTTTGGGCAGCGATGCAGCGCACTAATCTCTGGCCATCCAGGTGGTGGCCAGCACTCTCTGCGGTGCGTTAAGGGGTCTTCACACTTAACCAGGACAGGTTCTTAGTGCACCCATGCTAGCCCATGTGTCTCTCTCTTTCATCCTGCAGGAGGATTACATCAGGATCATGGAGCCTTCTGACCTAGCTGCATGCCTTGTGGCGTACAGAGAGCAAAGATGATGGAGGAGAGAGCAACTGAGGCACATGGCTGTGCAGAGGGAGGAGCAGCAATGTCAGGAAGAAGGGGTGGCTGGGGCTCCCACACATGCTGCTGATCAGCCACAGTGAGCCATCGCTGGTCAGCACTTAACGATACTCAGGGTCTGTAGGTGCCGCCTTTCATCCTGCAGATGACCAAGAACCAGTGTCGCCAAAGGCTGCGCACATCTAGGGAACTGTTCGGTCACATCTGTCAGCTTCTGCAGGATTTGGTGCCACAGGGAAATGGAGTGCATCTACTGCCACTGGCTGTGAAAGTGACAGCGGCGCTCAATTTCTACGCCAGTGGCTTCTTTCAGGGCTCCACAGGTGACCTCTGTGAGATATCACAAGTCTCCATCCACAAATGCATCCATGAGGTCACGGATGCCATCTTTGCGAGGGCACACAACTTTGTGCATTTCGCCTGGGATCGGGACAGCCAGGATGCGAGAGCGATTGAATTTGCCCAGACCTTGTGTTTCCCACAGATGCAGGTTGCCATCAACTGCACTCATGGCGCTTAGGTCTCCATCACAACACGCAGTCAACTATGTCAACTGCAAGGGCTTCCATTCACTGAATGTGCAGCTGGTATGCGACCACCAGAAACGCATCCTACAGGTCTGTGCACGGTTTGCAGGGAGTGTGCATGACTCCTACATTCTCAGTTGGTCACAGATTCCTGATGTATTCCAGAGTCCACAGAAGTTGCAGGGATGGCTCCACGAGTACAAGGGCTACCCCCAGAGGACATGGCTGATGACACCCATGAGGTGGCCTCAGACTGCAGCAGCGCAAAGGTAAAACGAGGCTCATGCTGCAACTCACAGCTTGATGGAGCAAACCATCGGGTTGCTGAAAATGAGGTTCCAGTGCCTGGACCAGTCTGGTGGAGCCCTGCAATACAGTCCACAGAGGATGGCACACATTGTCGTCATCTGTTGCGCCCTTTACAACCTGGCACTGCAAAGGGGAGTTGAGCAGGCTGAGGAGGAGATGGAGGAGCTGGTCTTTTCGGATGAGGAGGACGCTGATGGGGATGAGGGTGAGGAGATCCTCGAAGGTGGTGAAGACGGTGATGAAGCCTTTACATTGGCTAGACGATGCAGGCGCGCTTGGGAGGCCCTCATAGCTGCTAGATTTGTGGAGGATGATGACGACATGCAGTGAGGAGACCCCATAGATCCTCACATTGCATCTGTAAACATTTGACTCCAGTCTGGCTTATGGAAGCGCACATACCCTCTGTGAGAATGCTCCTGCCATGGAGATGCAGTGGAGGCCCTAATAGTCGCTCGATTGCAGGAGGGTGATGATGACATGCAGTTAGGACACTCCATAGATCTTCACATAGCCTCTGAGAATGTCTGACTCCTGACTGGCCAAGGGCAGCTCACTTGTGATCTGTGATCAGGGTCATATCATAGAGACATAACCATGAAACTTTAGAAGCACCTGATCCTTTGTTGCCATCAGCACTTGAGCCCTTCAGGAGCACAGCGTCGCTGGTCACAGGTGCTGAAGAGATGGGGGCCAGCCCCACCTCCAAGGTGCTGAGAACACACAGAGAGAATGACAGAACTGTATGACGCCTGCCCACTACATTCTGGCAGCAATGATGAGCACCATAGAGGTGCAGGCATCAGCGAGTGTGAGGCCGGACCATCACTTTGGTTTGAAGGCTGCACAGAGCACAGGGAAGAGGCCCTGGACTGAGACACCTGCCTTTATCTTGTGCAGAAAGGTTTCTCATCTGAGTGACATGAACACTGCTCATCAGAACAAGGAGCCATAGGCAGGGAGACATTCTTGGGGGTTTATTGACAATAGTGAATAGTATGTACAAGTGATTAACACCCGTGCCAGGCTGTGCAACTGCATCTTCTTAACTTTCTTAACCCTGCTGCTATGTCTTGGTGCTCCCTGGACATCCACAGCTGAGGTGGAGGCAGCCTGCTGACAGCTACGCCCTGTCTTTGATGACCTTGGCGGGCCCTGGCCTGCTTTCAGAGTCCTGCTGTGTGGCAGTGACACCTCGGCCTGTGGAGATGGAGCTGCTGAGGTCACAGGAACAGGCAATTTGGATGGGCCGAATCACCTGGATAGATAGTCTCGCGGCTGCGGGGGGGACACCTGCTGATCTTCCTCCCTAAGGGCCCCTGGCTGACTGCTTGAGGAGAAGGGGTAGCTGGAATGAGATTGAGCTGCCCCGCACCCCTCTCGTGTACACACTGTTGGAGGACAACTATGGCATGAGCCTGCGCAGCAGTGCAGGACTGATATCCTGGACCAAGGTCTCCATGGCGGCCGTCATCTTACCGGTGTTGACCTCGGTGCATTGGCATGCCGGCACTATCACCTCAGACTGAAGGTGCACGGACTCCTCCATCGTGCCTTGCAATCTGAGGAGCGCACTGGACATCCCTTCCTGATGTTCCCGAGCTTGCCTTTGCAGCTCCAGCAACTATGACATGACCGAGCCCAGAAGCTCATCATCTGACTCGGACTCAGCAATGTTCTGGCCTCCAGCAGTCCTCTGAGTGCCGGACACCTGGGAAATCCCTGCCGCCACCTGCTGTGGATCAGGCAGTGCGATGTGCTCAACAGATTGTGATCCCAAGGCTATTCTAAACTAGGCCCCACTGAAATGTGTGGCTCTGCGCTGATGGAGGGTGTGGGTGAGCACCGTGATGGGACTTCAAGGAGGGTGCCTTCCGATTCCTCTTCAGAGGTTTCTTCAGAGCTTGGTTGGAGACCCTGGGTCATGAACTCTGTCGGCTATTTGGCAGATGTGCCTGCAAAAGCAAGGGGAGATAATTAGTGCATGGCAGTGGCCTGTGAAACAGGACACATCACTCACAGCATGATTGTCTGATGGATGTTGCACTGTAGAGCAGCGCTGATCTCACTGTCAGCACAGGACTGGTCCCAGTCATCGCCAGCCAGCTGTTTTGATAGTCCGTGAGGATCCTGATTTTGGGCATTCCTCCACCAGCCTGCGACCTCTCCCTCTTGTTGTGTGCCAGCTTGTCCTGCATGAATAGAGATGGAGAGAGTGTAAGCAGGATGCCTGCCAGGCCAGATGATAAGTAAGCTTAGCATGTGTGGGCAGTGAATGGTCCCATGGATGGGATGAGGACAATGAAGTTGTGTGTGAGAGAGTGAATGGTGATGTCCCATTAACTGGCAGTGAGTGAGATCTCTGTGAATGTGTAATGGGTTTGTGAGTGTGTGAGGTGAGGGTGTGAGAAGAGTGACTTGACCTGGCGGAAAGGAAGAGATCATTCATCCTGTTTCTGCACTAGGTGGCTGTCCTCTTTTGCAGGGCGGTGGCACTGACCACAGCTGCCACCGCCTCCCAAGCCTGGTTAATCATGCTGCTGCCCATCTTGCGGCCAGAGCGGGGGTACAGGACATCGCGGCACCAAGGCATCCAAAGGCATTCCAGTATGTGTCGCTAAACCTGAGGGTTGCAGTCCCTTTGCCGTTCATGGACATCCTCCCTGCAGCAGTTGTGAGCTGGAAGCACTGAGATGTGTGCACGCGGCTAGACTTTAAATATGGTTCCCGGCATGCAGAAGCCGTGAGGTAATGGCGTGATGGGCGAATGAGAGCCTGCCCGCCATAGAAATGGCGTGTTTCCCGGGCAGTAAGTAATGCAGCGGGTTTAGAATGATACATCATGAAAATCCGCTGTGGTAGAGTGGAGTACCCATGTACCTTTAAAAGAATGCAAGTGGACTAACCATTCGACAGTGCTGACCAATCACTGTACAGTGCGGGCTACTGGTTAACTGTAAGTCTAGAGCTGGAGGTCATTGTGGGAACACACAAGATTTAATGCTCTGCCTTCTGTTACAATAAACAATCACAGTTTATTCTTATGTTGGTGTCTCTCCATTACTGATAGTGAGCATCAACTAACAAGTGTACATGAAGTCATGCAATTCGAGTTTACTTGACTAGTGAACTCATAGAGTCAAGACATAAAACTGGCAACGAGGATTAAAATAGCAAAATTGTACAATCCCTGCATGAGAATCCACAAGATGGGTGAGCAAAACATTAGAAAGAGAATCTGTACTTAAATTATAAAATAGATGGCAATCAGAGCAGAAAGCAGTGATGCAGTTTTAAATTTGAAAAAAGAGAAAAGAAAAAAAACCCCTGCAGAATCACAATCACAGGGATCCCACCAAAACTCAAAAAGAGCGTGAAACGCAGCAGAGAAAAGCCGACAGCTGCAGAGACAGAGTTTTTAAAAAAGCAGTGACTAGTCTTAAAGCGGCAATACATTTAAAGCGGTACATGCAAGAAAAATGGCTATTATCAGAAAATGATAAGAGACCCTAGAGAGAGGGCAACTCTGTGGAAGGCAAAACATGAATCGATTGACGACAGTCAAGAAAGCTGCAGTGAGCCAAACACCTGAATTCGTCATGAACTGGGAAGCCATTGGAAGCGCATTCACCTTGCAGTCGTTCACGATGCCACAGTTCAGGTGTGTTGATCCATTTCAGATGACTGGTCTCAGTATGTCGAATGCCTAGCGTTCTTTTTTACTGCTAACGACATCACAGGGGAGGAAAAGAAGAGGACGATTCTTTTGTGTACATGCGGGAGCAAAATGTATGGGCTGATCCTCAGCCTCACGTCACCTAACACCCCCGACTCAAGGACTTTTGACAAGTTAATAAAAATTGTACAAGACCAGCTGAGACCAAAGTCCTCAGTCACTATGCAGCGCTTCAAGTTCAATTCAAGGAATAGGCTTCCAGAGGGGACAATAGCTGACTATGTTGCCGTTAGTGATATGTTGAGAGACCGAATGATATGTGGGATTGGAGATGATAGTATCCAAAGGCTAATCTAGGCTTCAATAAGGCATTAGAATTAGCCACAGCCATGGACAGTGCTGTTAGAAATTTGAAAGCTATAAGAGATGCACAAAATGGCGCTTTCTATCTGGTAGGGTGGGACAGACCAGCAACAAACGCACAAAAACATCGGACCCCACAGAAAGACGGGAAACACCCCCTATGTATAGATCAGTAAACAACAGCAGTACTATAGAAAAGTACTACCACAAAATGAATGGGAGAAATGCATCCAGTGGACAATCGACATTTCAAATAAATCGAATGCTTTTTCTGTCACCGCTATGGTTGCATAAGGATTTTAAAGACAAAGGGAGAAATCGTGAAATATGTCTCATGGAAGAACCAGAAGAAATAGAATCAGACATCCATTCATTATATAACCTGAAAGTGGGTAGAACCGAGCTGATCCAAGTAGTCATTATAGTCAATGGACAACCCGTTAAGATGGAAATTGATACTGGAGTGTAGATGTCCATCATTGGAGAACAGACATTCAGATACTTAAATAAAGGAACCTATCCTTTAAGATTGGAAGTTTCGGACACTAAATTGAGAACATACATGGGTGAAGAATTAAGACCGAAAGGTGCAATATGAGAAACAGTCTGCAAAAGTACCCCTATTTGTAATGTCAGGCAGGGGACCGAGTCTTCTCAGAAGGAACTGGCTGGGAGAGATAAATCTTGAGGGCCCACTAAGTTCCCATTTGGAAACGAGAAACGTTACTGCAGAAAAAAATGAGTGTGCGAAGACCCAACAGGAGAAGCCTGTAGAAGTGTTACACCAGGACAGAGTTCAAGCTGAAGTCAGCATCCTTTGAAAAGAAAAGGAAAACCTATTAAAGGATTTTCGTGTGCTACAAAATTCAATCAGCTCCCAATTTGTGCCACTGAAAAGATATGAAGAAGAAAAGGAAGAGTTAAACCTTACTCGAGCCGAGTCAAGGAATGAATTAACTGAGAAGGGGCAACAATTTGAGATTCTCCAGGAAACTATTAAAGAGAACAGGAAAGAATTGAAAGAGCTGAAGCAGCAACTGCGTAAAAGCCCTGAAGTTTTAAAACTAAAAGGTCCTGAGTTCTCAGAAGAGCTGTCAGGAAACTCAACTACTGAGCTCACTCACTTTCAGCTCGTGCCTGAGCCTAGCCCAGCCAATAGCGAAATTAAGGAGAAGACCAAGATACGGATCAGTGCTACCGAGAAAAGGACATGCAGGAGAAAACTAGGAGTAATTGACAACCCTTGAAAAGAAAAACAAAAAATGTTTTTCTCTCTATGTTGCTTGAGCTTGTTGCCCTTTATCTGTTTTAGCTTGGAGGGGTGGGGCAGCAGGAGTGAACGTGACTGCATCCGAAAGATGGTGAAATCATCCACTGAGGAACCTAGTAGACGACTGTCCCCTGAAAAAGAGGTCTCGGAAAAACCAGCAGAGGTTGTTGAACAGCAATGCTCAACACATCCAAGAAAGCCTCCTGAGAGACTTGAGTTGTCAATAATTATTAGTGTAAATAGTTCACATATTA
This sequence comes from Cetorhinus maximus, assembly GCF_964194155.1. Classification (NCBI taxonomy): domain Eukaryota; kingdom Metazoa; phylum Chordata; class Chondrichthyes; order Lamniformes; family Cetorhinidae; genus Cetorhinus; species Cetorhinus maximus. The sequence continues at coordinate 104,947,897 of NC_135880.1, read as the reverse complement.
TTAAGTTTGTCAACTGTATTTTTTAAGTAAATGGGGAGGGATGTGGTAAAGTGGAGTACCATGTACCTTTAAGAGAATGCAAGGAGCCATGTGACAGTACTGGCCAATCACTGTGCAATGCGGGCTACTGGTTGACTGTAAGTCTAGAGCTGGAGGTGGTTGTGAGAACATGCAAGGATTTAGTGCTCTGCCCTCTGTTGCAATAAACAATCACAGTTTATTCTTATGTTGGTCTCTCTCCATTATTGATAGCGAGCATCAACTAACAAGTGTACTTAAAGGTGTGCAATTCGAGTTTACTTGACTAGTGAACTCATAGACTGAAGACATAAAATCTGCCATTACGGCCAGCGGGTAAAACGTCGTTTAGTGCACTTAGTGCAAATCTGGGATGATTCTGTCTGAAGTCTCTGATGTTTGACTTAAACCCACAATCCTCTGACTCACAGTCAAGAGTGCTAGAACTGAGCTATGGTTGACAAAGCAAGGCGGAGCAATAGAGATCAGCATCATGTTAAGCTTGAAATTTGTTGTTTTGGTGCATACAGGGGATGAAACTACTGGTGACATATTGGTCAGGATCAGAAAGAGTATTGAGAGAGAATGGTGAAGAGTCACTAACGAATGAAGTTAGAAGGAATGATAGGGTCAGAGTAAAGTGAACGGGAAGAAGGATTGGAGGTTGCTTGTTCACAAGAGTTGCTTGAGGTCCTCGTGCTTTTTTTAAATTAAAGCAATCAAAGATTGGAGAACAACTATGATACAAATGCTTCTGAAAAGAGACCTGGAGACCAAGCATATGGTGTTGCATGGGTGAAAGGGTTGACTGTATGAAATGCTGAAAGATGACTCTTTTTATTTATATTGTGCATGCTGTTTATTAAACCATCTCCCTCCATAACTGGACTAGGGAAACTAGTGCCAATTTAACTGGTGAAAATTATGCAAGGAGTGTTATTATAGTTGTCAACTAAAGGAGTAATTTCAGGAGTACAATATCATAGGCAACAGCTATATTCCACAGCAGTGGGACAGACTCATAAAACTGATACTTAATTACCAGTTTTCTTTCACTTCTGCAACAGATTTTAATTGCATAAAGTTGTCTGCAGCAAAATTATACGTACTTGCCATTTAGGGTTCTTTAAATGAAGGATGAGCAATTGTGATTTATTTGAAACAAAAGGAAACTGGTTTTACATGTAACAAAGGAAAAGCTTAAAGGGGAGGAAAAGTAATTATTTTATGCCAGCAGATCTCTTGTGGCATTGCTCTCGGTTAGTGCAGGACATGCTGTTTTACAACAACAGGGTTATTATCAACAGAACGTAAAAGAACTAGTGCCATAGGAAATGAGATGTCACTCTTGACTCAGTGGTGGCTCCCTACCAGAACGTGATTGGTATAAGCCACACTCCAGAGACTTCCACAGAATCTAGGCTGATACTTCAGTGCCAAGGGAATGCAGGACTTTACAGTTGCTATCTTTTGGACAGACTTTAAAGCAAAACCCTGATTTCTTTCTCAGGTGGATGTAAAAGATCCCATGACATTATTTAAAGAACTGTCAGATCAGAACCCCTGATCACTCATGCTTCCCCACCTCCAAATATCTTATCTCTTCTCCTCCCCACTACACTCATCTCTTTCTACCACCCCTTCACTATCCTTTATCCTTTTGAACTAACCACTCATCCATATTTCTCTCACCCCTTGCTTAGCTGTTATTTACCTCACCTGTGCCTCTCCATCCACCCTCCCCTTACTCACACCCTGTTCTATCCCAAAGATAAGTCAGTTTCCCCCTTACCCTTGACCAGTTTCCCTCCAGCTGTGACTCAGTTGATAGGACTCCTGCCTCTAAGTCAGAAGGCTGTGGGTTCAAGTCTTATCCCAGAATGTGAGCACAAAAGTCAAAAAGCTGATGTTTAAGTTCAGTGAGGAAGTTAAGTCTGCTGTCTTTAAGAGATTAAACCTAAGTCCTCCCAGGTAGATGTAAAAGATCCCATGGCACTATTTTAAAAAAGAGCCAGGGAGTTTTCCCTTGTGTCCTGGCCAATATTTAATCTCAATCAACACAAAACAGATTATCTGGTCATTATTATATTGTAATTTGTAGGAGTTTACTGTGTGCAAATTAACTGCTGCACTTCGTACATGACAACTGTGACTACAATTCACGTACTCCATTGGCTGTAAAGTGCTTAGGGATGTCCTGTGGTCATGAAAGGTGCTATATAAATACATCTTTCTTTAATTTCCTCCCTCCTCCTTTCCATGTTCTGTTCCTTTCTGTCTCTCCTAACTTTCCATCAAATAATAGCTAACTAACCACATTGATGCACCCTAGGAAATTAGGTGTATTACTGTTATGATCTTGAGGGAGTCCAGTAACTTTGAAAAAAATTGAACTCCCAGTTGTTAACTGAAAGAAATTATGGCACAAGATTTCATGTTTCAAACTGTATAAGCGTTAAACAAAGTAAGTACTATTAACACTATATTTCATAAACACTTATTCTTTAAACCTGAAACCTCAAAAGGACACTCCTCATTCGACTTTTATTTCCACCCAAGAGCTCCCCTGTACATTACAGGATCTTAAGGGTTTCTTCACTTCTCCTGGGACCAAACCAAAATGTGCCACAGCTTTTAAAAATTAAGTTTGATTCTCCTCACTGTTACCACTATTCTCCAAAGTATAGGATTTCTTCCACTAACATCCAGCTAAATGACTATCCAACTATCCTTTAGAACCTCACGATTTTGAACACCCCAACACTCTTGCTTAATAACTCCAACTCAGAAATATCCCTGATTTCTGATGGCCCTTTGCTTCTGGTCTACAGCTTCAGGCAAATTCTCTCTCTCTACTTCTCAAAGTTGCTCCTAGGCTTCAGCTAACTGCTTCTGTGAAAAAAAAACAAACCCAAAACAAAAGAGTACCTCCCTGCAATCTATCCTCATGGCAACATGGTTCCAGGCAACCATACCTGGGATGTTCCAGATAGATATTCAAACTAATTATCTTCAATTCCAAAATCTGTTCTTTGGCCTGAAAGGTATATGGATACTTTAAGGCCTTCCCTTAAGGTTGGGAAATTTTGGGAAATTATATGGATAATGTAAACCCCTTATGAAGACAACTGCAGACAGCTCATCTCTACCAGGAAACTCAGAAAGGGGTCACCCATTGTTTAGGGGAGAGCTAGCTAAGCTTGATTGGGTAGATAAATTAAAATGTATGGTGATAAATAAACATTGGGAAAAAATGTTTTAAAAATTCAAAATGTTCAACAAAATTCCATTCCATTAAAATACAAAAGCTCAGCAAAAACAATTCTTCCATGGCTTACTGAGGAAGTTAAGGAGAGTATTAGATTAAAAGAAGACTAATAGTAATAAGTCTGAGGATTGGGAGAGCTTTAAACCTGAAAAGGCCCACCAAAAAGTTGATCAAAAAGGGAGGAAAAAGAACATGAAAGGAAAATAGACAGGAATATAAAAATAGATTGTAAGAGCTTTTCAAAGTATCGAAAAGAGAAGAGAATAGTTAAAGTAAATATTGGTCCTTTAGAAGCAGAGACATAGGAAACTATCATGGGGAATGAGGAAATGGCAGGGACATTAAATGAATATTTTGTATCTGGTTTCATAGTAGAAGGCACAAATTACATTCCAGAAATGGAGGGTAAACAAGGGGCTGAAATGAATGAGGAACTTGAGATCATAAATACCAACAGAGAAAAAGCATAGAGAAACTTAAGGGACTAAAATCCAACAAATCTCGATCTGACGGCCTACAACCTAGGCTTCTAAAAGAGGTAGTTGCAGGGATAGTGAATGCACTGGTTATGATTTTCCAAAATTCTCTAGATTCTTGAATGCTCCTAATGGATTGGAAGTTAACAAATGTAACACTGTTATTTTTTAAAGGTGGGAGACAGAAAACAGGGAAATGCAGGCTAGTGAGCCTGACATCAGACATTGGAAAAATGCTGGAATTGACTATTAAGGAAGTCTTAACAATGTACTTAGAAAACCATAGTATGATCAGACAAAGTCAACATGATTCTTCGAAAGGTACAAATTTATTAGTTTCTTGTGGATGTAACATTTAATATAGATAAAGGGAAGCTTGTAGATGTAGTATACTTGGCTTTCCAACAGGTATTCAATAAGGTGCCACATACTAGATAAGAGGTCATTGAGTTGGAGGTAATATATTGGTTAATGGATGGAAGCAAAGAGTAAGGCTAAATGTGGCATTTTCAAGTTTGGAGGCTGTGACTAGTAGTGCTGCAAGTAGTGCTGGGGCCTCAGCTATTTACAATCTGCATTAATGACTGAGACAAAGGCCAAAATTTTTCCCTCTTTGGATGGGCTCAGCAGGGGCGGTTGGGAAGCTGACCGTTGCCTGCGATCGACTCCGCACCACGGACCAATTAAGGCCCATCCTGCGTGGATCGTGAGTAGCAGCACTCAGTGCTGCCTGTGCGGGTGGGGGGAGGAGGGAGAGCCGGGCCTGGCGCACAGTTCGCGCATGCGCAAGAAAGAGCACTTCAATCTCCCAGAGGCATGGTGCTGCCTCAGGAAGATTGAAGTACTTTTTAAAAAATAATAAAGACAGTAAAAATGTAATAAAACATGTCCCCTCATGTTTTCAATTCCAAAATAAAGTTTTTATTTAATGACTATTAGCTTTAGGAAACTCCATCCCACTTGTGGATGAGGTTTCTTAAAAAATGTAAAAGACGCTTGGCCTTTTTGCCTGCCCACCAAATGTTAGGTTGGACAAGCAGTGTAAATTTCAAGTTAATGAGGTTGTTAACGGCCTTAATAGGCCTTTCAATTATCGGCGGGTGCGCAGCTGACTCCCGCCAAACGAAACATTGTGAGACTGCGCGATGACATGGGGACGCACGCCCAACGTCATTGTGCATCGTTTCAAACTCGGGCATGTTGGGCACGTGCCCGCATGCCCAGTGTAATATTCTGGCCAAAGGGACAGAGAGTAATGTTCCTATGTTTGCTGGTGATACAAAGCTAGGTAGCAAGGCAAGCTGTGAGGAAGGCACAGAGGCTGCAAGGATATATAGACAGGTTAAGTGAGCGGACAACAAGGATAATAACTAGAGAATAATGTGGGGAAATGTAAGGTTATTCACTTTGGTTGTAAGAATAGAAAAGCAAAGCTTTTTTTAAGGCAAGAAATTTGTAAATGTTGACGTTCAGAGGGACTTGGGTGTACTTATGCAAGGAACAAAAATAGTTAACATGTAGGTATAGCAAGCAATTAGAAGGGCAAATGGCATACTGGCCTTTAGAGCAAGGGGATTGGAGTGCAACAATAAGTGAGTCTTGCTACCATTGTAAGGGGCTTTGGTGAGACCACACCTTAAGCACAGTGTGCAATTTTGGCCTCCATATTTAAGGAAAGATATACTTGCATTGGAGGGGGTACAGAGACAATTTACTAGAGAAGAGGGTTGTCCTATGTTGAGAGTCTGAGTAAATAGACCGATACTCTCTGGAATTTAGAAGAATAAGAAGTCACCTCATTGAAACATACAAGATTCTTAAGGGTCTTGACAGGATAGACACTGGTGGTTCAAGTGACACTAGAACATGGGGACACAGGCCAGGATTTTCCCCTCGGCGATTTGGGGGCGGGGCCCGCTCGCCGAGGGGAAAATGATGCGGGACGACGTTGGGAGGAAGCCCCAACGTCATGCCGGGCCATTTAAATTTTTAGGAAGGCGGGCGGACAGCGAAATCAGCTGTCCTCCCGCCGACCTGTCAATGGCCAATTGTTAGTTAAGATAATTAAATATCTGCCTGTCCAACCTTAAGGCTGGCGGGCAGGCCAGGAGCCCCAGCAGGCTCCAGCAGGCTCCAGATCATTCATGAAACTTCATCCAGTGGTGGGATGAAGTTTCATGTCCGTTTTTTAAAAATATAATAAATTTTAAGTGTTTATTATTAACATGTCCTATCTCATGTGACATTGTCACATGAGGGGGACATGTTAATAATTTTAATATTTTTCTATTTTTAGACTTTACTTACCTCTCATGAATCTCCCTGAGACAGGACTTTGCCTCAGGGAGCAGTGCACTCTTTCGCGTGCATGCCTTAATTGCCCACTCAAAATAGCGGCGGGCCCTGTTTCGGTGGCGGGGGTCGGCTGTCTGCCCACTGCCGAGCCAGTGGGGCCTGCATGCCAATCGAGGGCAAAATTCTGCCCAGAGTTTCAGGATAAGGCCTGATCATTTAGGTCTGAGATGTGGAGAAACTTATTCTTTCAAAGGGTTGTGAATTTTTGGAATTCTCTACACTAGACTGTGTGTATGCTCCATCATTTAATATATTTAAGGCTGAAGTAGACATATTTTTGGTCTCTTGGGGAATCAAAGGATTTGGGAACAGGTGGGAAAGTGGAGTTGAGGGCAAATATCAGCCATGATTGTACTGAATGGTGGAGCAGGCTAGATAGGCTGTATGGTGCACTCCTGCTCTGATTTCTTTTGTTTTTGTGTTCTTCATTTAGACATTAGAAATTTCAGTTACTCAGACAAAATTTTGGTGAAAAATTTTCAGAGCTGTTTGATCAATTTGTGGAGAATAGACAATACAGTGCAACCTGGTGACCAGGTTACATAATTACAAATGATTTCACCCCTCTAATTTGCATTATAAATGTGGGTAGATAAGTCTTTCTGTGTGATTTAGCGATCTCTCTCTCTCTGGAGAGAATTTCACCTTTAACATTGTGCATTGATGCTGCAACTGATTGCCTTGTTCTTTCTTGGGTTTTTCCAGTTTGGAGCTGGAGTGATGTCATCAGACTTTCCAAGTAGCCAATCACAGCAAAGGATTTTCACAGACTGCACCACCCACCCCGTCCCCCCCCCTCCACCCCGTCCCCCCTCCACCCCTGAAAGAGGAAACTAAAAGCACGAAAATAAAGCCACTTGTAAAAATTTTTGCATAGTGCAAATTAAAGATTGGGACTTACACGTGAGTTGAAGGTAGAAGTTAAAATATTCTAAGAAAACTTGAAAAATATAACCTTAAATAATCTGTGTGTGTGTGTGTGTGTGTTGGCATCCTTCCATCTGCGGGAGATGATGGACACATAGCAAACACCCATTTAGGTGAGGTATCTTCACTTGGTGCACCTTTGCAGACAGCTGTGAAGGCCAATCCTTGAGAGGCAGTTTCTGCCACAAGTGCTGCAAATGAAGCCCCGTGGGCTGTTGTTTTCAATGTTGGTGCCTGTTTCCAAGTTGATGTAGCCACTGGTCGTTATGGTAGTGCTCGCTAGTCCGCAGGAGGTGTTGCCATTCCTGTCTTTCGCTAGCTAGTGGCTCCCAGGTGCAATTGTTGATATTTAGGGCCTTCATGTCATGCTTGCAAGCATCCTTGAAACGGAGCCATAGGCACCCCACTGGTTGATGGTTCCAGTTACCTCACCGTACAGAAGATCCTTGGGCAAGCGACTGTCTTCCATCTTGCGGACATGCCCAATTCACTAAAGCTGCCTTGATTTGATTAACGCCAGCACACTTGGGAGTTCTGTCTTTAGGACTGCTGCAGTTGTGATTTTGTCCTACCAGGATATATCCATAATATGCTGCAGACAGTGAAGATGGAAATTGTGAGCTTCTTTTCCTGGTAGCTGTACGTCACCCATTTTTCATAGCCATAGAGCAAGGTGCTCGGAACACAGGTATAATAAATCATCAGCTTGGTCCTATTCCGATGAGGGTTTCGTGAGTCGGCCAAAGGTGGTAGCTGCTTTCCCTATGTGTATATCAAACTCTGCATCAAGGGACAGATTTTCTGTCACTGTGGACCCAAGGTAGCAGAATTTGCTAACCGCTTCCATTGGGGTGATATTTAGCGTGAACAGGGGTAGAGATGCAATACCTTGTCCCAAGACCATGGTTTTCTTGACTCTTATAGTCAGGGAGAACAAGTTACAGGCATGGGAAAGACAAGGTGTGAGTCCTCATAGCTGAGTTTCTGTGTAGACAACTGGTGCAACATTTGGTGTAGAGGAGTTCTCCTATCAGGATGCAATGTGCTTTTTATCTTCACTTTCAATCTAGATAGCTTGTAGTGTTTGCCGTCTGACCTAGTGTGCAAGTAAATTCCTTCTATATCTGCAGGGAAGATGAAGGTCAAGAGCGTGGAGAAGAAGATACCAAACAGAGTGGGAGCTAGGACACAGCTCTGTTTCACGCCATGCTTCACTCTAAAACTGTTGGATGTGGACTCATCAGACAGTACAGTGCAGTGCATATTGTCATGGAAGGAGCGGATGAGATGAAGGAGCTTTGGTGGACAACAAATATTTCCCAGAATATTGCTGATGATGTTGAATGCCTTAGTGAGGTCTACGAAAGTAAGGTAAAGGGATATATACCCTATTTCTTACACTTCTCTTGTAGCTGCTGTATGGAGAAGATCACGTCCAAAGTAGATCTGCTGCACTATGCTTCCGGGTGCACTTGGTCTGCAAGTGGCTGGAGTCTTTCATATATGATCCAAGCAAAGGCCTTCCCTGTGATGCTAAGGAGTGAGATGCCCCTATAGCTAGCTTGAAAAATCTATTAATTAATCATTAACAGCACGCCAAGATTATAAGATTACTTTTTCAGAGCCATTTCTGTTGTGCATCAAATTTTATTAGTTGCACTCCTGTTAAAAACCCAGACAGATTAAACAAGGTGTCACTTTTTAAAGGGCTTCAAGCGACAATGTCGGGGTAGGAAATTTGAAATTCTCAGTGATTGCTGGCTCTGGGTGGAACACAGAGTAGCCTGTGTTGGAACCCTGAGTGACAGACCGCAACTTCAGGATTTTCATGTATCGGCATAGGCAGAATATTGTGCTCATCGGGTGGGCGTGTGCCCGAATGAACGTAAAATGACACGTGATGACGTCGGGCAAGCATCCCGATGTCATTGTGCGACATTTCAGTTGATCGCGCGCACGGGAGTCAGCAGCGCGCCCCCAGAACAGGTAAGGATGGCAAATTTCCTTCCCTAAAGGACATTAGTGAACCAGATGGTTTTTACAAAAATCACAACGGTTTCATGGTTGTCATCAGACTTTTAATTCCAGATTTTTTTTATTGAATTCAAATTTCACCATCTGCCGTGGTGGGATTCAAACCCGGTCCTCAGGGAATTACCCTGGATCTCTGGAATATTAGTCCAGTGACAATACCACTATGCCACCGCCTCCCTGTAAGAGACCCCATAAAGGACCTTTCTAGAACCTGGGGAATTTCGGAAAATTAAAACCAATGTATCTATTATCTCAACAGCCACTTCTTTTAAGACCCTAGGATGAAGTCCATCAGGACCTGGGGACTTGTCAACTTTTAGTTCTAATAATTTTCACAGTACCCATTCCCTGGTGAGTGTAATTATTTTAAGTTCCTCCCTTCCTTTTACCCCCTGATTCACAATTATTTCTGGGATGTTATTTGTGTCTTCTAGAGTGAAGCCAGGTGTGAAATATCTGTTCAATTCATCCACCATTTCCTTATTTTCTATTATATAGAAAACTAATACGAAATTATTTTGTAATGACTAACATGTAGCTAATATTAAGCACAAGTTTAGTCTTAGTCATGAGACCATAAAAGGTAATTGTTTTAACATTTAACATTTTACCTATATTGATCATCAAGAAATAATTTAGAAAATTCCAAACACCATTTCATTTGTTTAATTTATCTCCAACCATCAATCTATCATTAAGAGATTGTCACAGGGATCAGTTCTGGGGCCTCGACTATTTACAATCTATATCAATCACTTAGATGAAGGGACCAAATGTGTGGTTGCAAAATTTGTTGATGACACAACGATAGGGCAGGAGAGTAAGTTGTGAAGAGGACACAGTCTGCAAAGGGATATGGATAGGTTAAGTGAATGGGCAAAAAATCTGGCAGATGGAGTATAAAGTGGGAAAATGTGAACTTGTCCACTTTGGCAGGAAGAATAGAAAAGCAGCATATTAAATGGAGGGAGCTTGCAAAACTTTGGTACAGAAGGATCTAGGTGTCCTAGTACGTGAATCATAAAAGGTTAGAATGCAGTGATTAGGAAGGCAGATAGATTGTTGTCATTTCTTGGAAGAGGAAAGGAATATAAAAGTAGGGAAGTTTTGCCACAGTTGTACAGAACATTGGTGAGACCACATTTAGAGTACTGTGTACAGTTTTGGTCTCCTTATCTAAGAAAGGACATCATTGCATTAGAAGCAGTTCAGAGAAGGTTCACTTAACTGATTCCTGGGATGAAGGGGTTGCCAGATGACAAAAGGTTGGACAGCTTAGGCCTGTGTCCATTGGTGTTTAGAAGAATGAAAGGTG